>NW_026117562.1:0-147693 GCF_001640805.2 Lates calcarifer
ATGGAAAGCAGAAGATGAGCTGATTATTGATTTCTGAAGGTCAAAGGTGACAGCTGTGGTATGATGGAGGTCCATCAGAGGAGGCTGTTAATTATTAATAAGCTGACAGCCTGTAACCTGATCTGTTCTTACTCTGTTTAAATTTACTTAATGATTGAAAACATCCAAACAGGCTGTGGATCAGTTGGATTTTCATTAGAGTCCAATATCTCAACAACTGCTGTCCAAACTTAAATGAGATTTTCTGATCTTATTCCTGCTCCTCAGACACTGAACCCTTTAGATTTGAATGACTGCACGACCTCTGCTGCAGCAACACACTCAAACATTTTCAAATCCACTTTTAAATACAAGGATGCAGCTCCAGAGGAGATTTAAATGAGTGGAGGAGCAGCAGGTTCACAGTTTCTGTCAGCACAAAAGAAGAAGGGGAGAGAGATACAGAAAGATATGCTTTTCATTGAGATCTTCATTGAATTACTATTTCAAGAACAGTTGTAACAGCTGGCCTCTCTGATGGTGAACGAATCAGATTCATCTAAAATAAGCTCATCCTCAGCTTCCAGAGAGATTATGACAGAAGAAGCTGAGGATCCACTGATGTAGAGGATAAGTAAACGTGCCAAAGGATCCTGTGCAGGTGTAAACACTTAGTGAAGGTTTTCAAAGAGCCTGACAGCTGCTGAGTGTAAACACTCACTAACAGGGTGAAACTCAGTGGAAACCTGCAGCAGCTGACTGGATCTCAGACAGTAAAAGGCTTTGACTCAATCTCACCTCAACTCAGACGACTGTAGATAAGAAGAGGAGGAGGAGGAGCAGGAGGAGGGTTGTTGTTCCTTTAAAAGCATCACACGGGAACACAGCAGCAGACGACTGACTCAGGAGAATAAAAACCTTCTCCTGGACTCATAAAGACCTTTAATGAGTCTGTAGACCACAGCCTCCTGCTGCTCTGTCTTATCACAGTTTCAGCTCAGCCTTTTACGTCATGGCAGTCATTGCAGTTCTGTCTGTGTCCACTGGAACTTCTTTCAGTCTGAGGAGGTCTATGTACATGTCACATGTTATGAATCACACACCCTCTGTTAATTGCTGATCTGCAGGATTGATTAGAAACCTACCGATGAAGACTCAGCTTTGCACAACGAGTTGACATCGTGGATTTATTAAGACGACAGGTGAACATGGAGGAAGTTGTTTGATTTAAAGCTGCACAAACAGAAGCCATGATGACTGCTTTCTATCTGTGAAGTGATTCAGTTCAGCTCTCATTAACCAGACTCTTGCTGCAGACCTCGTGGCTCTTTGGTCCAGGGGTATGATTCTCGCTTAGGGTGTGAGAGGTCCTGGGTTCAAATTCCTGACGAGCCCAGGCCTGGTTCTCTCTGCCGGTGAGGATTTGTGGCAAACACAACACAAATACATCCACAGAGTAAAGCAATCAGGGTGTAGGACTGAGAATGTGCAGGAGGAAGACGTCTCTGTCCCCTTCCCACAAACTATAAACCACATTAGTGCAAAAACAAACTGCCTGCTGAGCTGCTGAGACTGCAAGAGGAAAATATTCCCCGTCAGTCAGACTGTTTGACCTTCAACAGAGTGACTGGCTGCTGCATCACAGTTCATCAGTTACATCTGTGACTCAGACTGTAAATGTCAACTGGAAACCTGAGACGGATGGGAAAAGGACGTTCACTCGTCAGAGTAAAATTAGACTCTGAAAAAGAATATAAAGAAAAAAATAAACGTTAGTTTCTAAATGAATTCATCCGTTTTCCAAAACTGACGAGTTTTCAGCCAAGTTTCTAGATTTTTTTCCATTAGTCACTTGTAGATCTTGTGGTGATGCATTTGTGAGCAGAGACTGTTGAAGAACGGAAGATTTCAACAGATTATTATTTTATATTTGGCGTCAGCAGATTCTTGATTTAAGTCTGGATCACATAAATGACGACTCCAGACAGATACCGTACAGTGACATGTCTGAAATATTTGTTTGTTGAGCAGCTAATGAAGCTTGTGTTTAATCTGCCCTCCAGGACTTTTCTTTTCTCTTGAGACTTCTTTCTTTTGCTGCTGCATCAACAGTTTTTCACCAGCTGAACTCCTCAGAGGGAGGAAGTCTTCAGATTTGGAGGATGATTTCACTTGTCAAGAAGCATCATGTCTGTTTGGCAGAGGAAGGAGACGAGCCACAGTTTCAGCTCAGCTTCATCTGAATAGCTCAGCTATTCTACCTGTGTGGCTCTAAACAGACCGTCACAAGCTCCTCCTGAGTTTTCTCTGAGTTTCAGGAACATTGAACTTTGATACGTCCCTAACACTGAAGTTCTGTATGGTCTCATGAGAAAGTGAAAAAGTGAAATACACAGTGCTAGAAGCTTGGTGAAGAAAATATGAGACAATATTTTTTTCTGGAAATGACATTTGACAGGAGATTCTGAGGGGCTGGTGGTAATGAGTTCTACTGCAAGAGAAGGAAAACAAAACAATGTCTTCACTGGAGAAACAGACCAGAGTCTACATTAGAGTCATGAAGTGAGAAGAGGAAAGGATCAGGCAAATGTGCTAAAGAGCTAAAGAGCTGCGGAATATAAGAAACCTTTCACATTAAGTCTTTGATTAAAAGTTTTTCATTCACACATTCATTGGAGAACTGCATTTAATTGACCTATCATTGTTTTTGTGCAAATCAACTCACAGTCTGGGAGATTTTATCAGCTGCAGAGTTTCACTTTCCAGATGCAAATAAAGGACAAAATTTATGACGACTGGAAGGAGACGAGGGGTTTCCCATGACTCTGTAAATGTCCACTAATGTCTTTTACACTCAGTACTGCCAAAACACAACATTCACTTACATGTAATAATGACACACCCTGTTTCCACTCAGCATCCAGTGCTGTGATGCTGTTAAAGTGAAGGGCTGTGTTAGGCTGTGGAGAGGAACGTGTTAATGTCGATAAGAAAAGGAAATGAATTGTGTGTCTTCTGTGTTGTGTGACGTCCTGCTGTGGTTAGAATTCACAATAACACGAATGTTGTGTCTCAGCACCGACGTTGCCAGAGGTCAGGAGGTTTGCTCCCGCTGCGACCAATCAGGTTACACATTCACTCCGAGGAAACCTTCCCTCTAATTGGCTGATTTTTGGGTCAGTTTTGTAGCTGGAAAGTAACGTCTCCCATGCTTAAAGCCTCCTCCCTCACTGCTACCCAGCGGACTGGACGCATCTGCATCTGAAGGGTTTACAGTCTGTTTTATGAACTGAGTCCAGTCTGTCCAAAAACTCTCAGTTTTCCCTTTTATTTTCACGGCTGTAAAAAAGCCACCCTAACAAACATGAGAGCCTCACTCTGGAGTCAAGTCATGAACCAGAAAGAAGGGCTTCATGTCGACCAGATGACTAAACCAGCTGTGAAAGAAGAACCTGAAGTGTGGAGGAGACACAGGTCTGAAATCACTCTGGATGTTTTCATCTTTATTCCCCCAGAAAGAGTTATTTTTGATGGACATTTTAAAGCTGCTTTAGAGTTCAGCAAAACAAGCTGGAAACACAACATCCAACATTGTTCCCTTGTAAAGATCTTGTGGCAAACTTGTTCACAAACATTTCCTCATCCAGCAGACGCAGTGCAACATGATCATCCTGTTGTGCTGCTGTTTGTGTCCAGCTGACGAATCTAAGTCCAGTGATGATATTTATGTTTCGTTTAGCATCTTAAGGACACTTCAGCATCTGGACAGGAGGATCAACATGCTCCACCACCTGAGCTACACTCCATTGGATTTCCTGGTGACTTCTGGGAAATGCAGTACAGAAACACCACAGTAATGACCGCTGAGAAACTCTCTCCCTCTCAGCTCCATGTGTTTTTTATTTCAACAGTTTTCTCACTGAAGTGTCTTTAACAGATTCTCTCTCCTTGTTTTACGCGTTGTGTTGCGGCGTGAACGAGACGCTCTGTGCTCTAATGAACCGTCTGGGCTGTTTCTCTCTCGTTTATGGAGTCGTGAACAATTATGGCTACAAGAAGCAATCCATAAAAACAATTACAGAGCTTTAATGCGATGTGTTAAAGTCTTTTCCCAGGGCTCAGTTTATGTGTGTGTTGAGCCTTTTGTATTTTTTAACACTTTCAAATTACAGATTTTAGACACTCTCATTGGAAAGAAGATGACCTCATCCTCTCATGACCCAGAATGCCAGATCACAAAGTAAATCTATTTTTCCTTCGTCCTCCTCTGCTTCATCCTCAAATGAAAAATGAAATATTCTACGTGTTTTGTGCAGCATTTTACACATATTCCCAAAATTCACTCTTACAGAGGTGTAACCAAACTTCCAGGGGGTGAAATTAGACTGGTTATTCTTGGGCTCCCACAAATCCCTTGGTCAACCCTGGAGTACAATTTGGGACAATTTTGAGACACCCTGTCTTAACTGAAAAAATAAAAGGATTTATTTAGTTTAACATCCACTTAATGTCTGTTTCAGCAGTGGAAACAGAAGCTGGAGCAGCCATGATGAGTGCTTTGTGTGCGTGAAGTGATTCAGTTCAGCACTGACTAACCAGAGCTTTGTGTGGAACTTGTGGCTCGTTGGTCTAGGGGTATGATTCTCGCTTAGGGTGCGAGAGGTCCCGGGTTCAAATCCCGGACGAGCCCTTGATAACAGCTCCCAGATCTGACTGAAGCTGTATGTCTTAGACGTCTAACAAGTGTTTTGTCAGCCTGTAACCTTTATGTTTGCAGTAGCTGTTTAGCCTAGCTTAGCACAAAGACTGGAGCTACAGGAAAACTTAGACTTGGAAAAAAAATCCCACTCTGTTCTGTATATGCAAAGCTGTTTCTTCTGTGTTTCAGTCAAAACACAGGAGAAATGGCTCGTTGGTATGATTCTCACTTTGGCTGCAAGACGTCCCAGCTTCAAATCCTGGATGAGCCCACTAGCTCCCAGAGAGTCTAGAGTTTCTCCAAGGTAAGTTAGTAGTTTTATAAATATTAGAGTGAAGTCAGACACTGTGACAATACTTACAGAACCTCAAAAATGCTCCACCTACTTTCTTGTTAACAAAGATCCTTGATCAGACTTTTACTGTGGTTAAAATCAGAGCTCCTTGTGGCTCGTTGGTCTAGGGGTATGATTCTCGCTTCGGGTGTGAGAGGTCCCGGGTTCAAATCCCGGACGAGCCCTTGATAAACAAACTTCTAAAGCAGACTGTTTAGAGAGAAATCTTCTCTGTAGCTGCAAAACCGTGTAAGTTGTCCCAACATAATGTTCCCAGACACAATACTCTGTATGTGTTGGCAAGTTGTTTTATCTGACCTGTAAAGGGAGGAATCCTTAAATATCTTAGTCTTTAGTAAAATAGACTCTGAGGTACTTAACATGTGCATCAGTGTGTCTCTGTGGCTCGTTGGTCTAGGGGTATGATTCTCGCTTAGGGTGCGAGAGGTCCCGGGTTCAAATCCCGGACGAGCCCTGTTATCTGTCTGTCAGTTGAGGTACGTGTATGATGAAACAGTCTCTACTGGTTCTCTCTTCATAGAGATCAGAGACCAATATACAAAAAGGATTGTAAAAGAAACAGATACATCCAGGAGCTGTTCATTTCAGTTTAGCATAAAGACTGGAAGCAGAGGGACATCTGTTTCTGTCAAAGTTCCACAATGTGGTGTTTGTCTCCACCTGATGAATCTCAGTCTAGTATTCCCTCTGTTTTAGCTCTGTGTTTGGTCTCCTCCTCCTCCTGAGGTTTTTTTTTACAGCTGTTTCTCTGAGAACAGCTGTCTGAACTCACTTTCTGAAATAATGAGGACACTTTGAGGGGATGTTATTCCACTTACCGACCATGTTTTGTTGTGGCTCGTTGGTCTAGGGGTATGATTCTCGCTTAGGGTGCGAGAGGTCCCGGGTTCAAATCCCGGACGAGCCCTGTTATCTGTCTGTCAGTTGAGGTACTTGTATGATAAAACAGTCTCTACTGATTCTCTCTCAGAGACCAATATACAAAAAGGATGGTAAAAGAAACACTAATTGAGTTTTCCAGATACATCCAGGAGCTGTTCATTTCAGTTTAGCATAAAGTCTGGAAGCAGAGGGACATCTGTTTCTGTCAAAGTTTAAAGTTGCTCAGTCAGTCTAGAGTTATTCATGTGGTGTTTGTCTCCACCTGATGAATCTCAGTCTGGTATTCCCTCTGTTTTAGCTCTGTGTTTGGTCTCCTCCTCCTGAGGTTTTTTTTTTTACAGCTGTTTCTCTGAGAACAGCTGTCTGAACTCACTTTCTGACAATAATGAGGACACTTTGAGGGGATGTTATTCCACTTACCGACCATGTTTTGTTGTGGCTCGTTGGTCTAGGGGTATGATTCTCGCTTTGGGTGCGAGAGGTCCCGGGTTCAAATCCCGGACGAGCCCTTTACCTCCTCTAGTCTTCAGGGTAGAGCAGCTTTCGCTCTAAGATACAGTGTTATTATAAGAAGAATCCATTATAATTGGTTTAAAGGGGCTATTTGTTTTTGGGTTTGGGCTGCCAACCTTACCAAGAGTGGGTGATGGTGATGGTGGTTGTTTGCTAAGAACTTCAGCTGTCACAGTACAGAAGGTTATAATATTACCTCTGAGCAGCGCTGCTTCCTCAGGGCAGACTGGACACTACAGTAAAGTAATGAGACAGGTTGATGCTAACTTCAGTAGAAGAAAAGAAGTGATAGAAGCAAAACATTGCCATTGCTTTCCAGCACTGGAGAAAGCTCTTGGTGAGTAAAGGAAAGAAGCTTGATGCTGAACTCACAACACTGGTAAGTATACAGGCATTCATGCTAACACTGGATATGTAGTGATACCAAAAACTTACAAATAGCTCCTGTAAATTAACATAGCAGTATATGAGTGGAACCTATATAATAAAGTGCTAATAAAATGTTATGATTGTGTTAAATTCCTGTCTGTATCAGGACTGTGGCTCGTTGCTGTGTCTCAGATTAAACCTGTTAAATTCATATCAGCCGCGGCTCACGCAGCACTAACAGGGATTAAACTGGCAGCTTTTCATCAACAGCGACACCATTGACACTGTTGGCATTTAGTCTGTTTTCACAGTTCCTCTACGTGCAGACCTCCTCCGGCCTGCATGTGCCTGACTGACTGCCTCTCCATTCAACCCTGCTCTAATTAATTGTAACACTCCAGTGAAAAGGCAGCTCATAATCTGCAGAACAATGGCCGACAAATAGAGCAGAGAGCTCGTTCACGCTGCCAGCGGCCTTCAGCGGCTCGCTGCCAGCTGCAGCAGCTTTTCAACCATCAACTCTTCTTATGAAGTGTTGAAGGACTCACACTGCCATCAGTCTGTATTGTTTCCCCTCCCTCTTCCCAAAGAAAACAGTCACTAAAGTCTCATTTGTTGCCACTTCTCTGTGGCGGGCGTGGCGTTCGATGGAGCCCTTGTGTGTCGATAAATGGATTATGAGGGCTTAATTGAGTGTGCTAATTGATGGGACAGTGAATGGGGCTGAATGGGGTTGAGGGGCAGATGTGGTGTGAAACCCCTGGCTCTTTCTAAAGAATACAAATCAGCAGCAGAGGGATCTATTCTCTGCTCTCTATAACACTCAATTATCCCTTTCACAGAGCGAGCAGGGGGCCGAGCGAACAGATGGTTTCCACACTGGGAGCTGCGTGGAGGCCATCGCTGCCTCTCCCAGCACCTTTTCTTCAACTCCGATTCACCGTGGAACGATAGGCTTTTTATTGGCTATTCATGACGCTCAGGATCTCAGGGGGAACAATGGCCGACCGGAGCGGCCATGAATCGGAATGAGAGCGGAGGTTTGGGTTTGGTCCTGGGGAGGCGTCCGTTAGGCTTTGACACTGAAGCGAAAGGAGAATGAAAACTGTGGAGGGTGTGTTCACCTGGGGAGGAGGAGGAGGAGGCAAAGAGTCGGTACACCGTCTGTCGATGGCCATTTCAAGTCAGGAACAATGACGTCCTTCATCCCCAGCGATAAAACCCATCCAGTGAGAGCGGCCATGTTTTCACCAGAGAGAGAGGAGTTCAGGATAAAGTTTCTGTTCAAGTCTAAAAACATTCT
This sequence comes from Lates calcarifer, assembly GCF_001640805.2. Taxonomy (NCBI): domain Eukaryota; kingdom Metazoa; phylum Chordata; class Actinopteri; family Centropomidae; genus Lates; species Lates calcarifer. The sequence continues at coordinate 8,101 of NW_026117562.1, forward strand.
CACTGTTTTAAAGCTGCAGCATTTAGCACCACCTCCCATAATTCCCTCCTGCAGCCTCGAGCTTCCATCATCAGCTTTGTTTTCATTGATGGTGATGGACGACCGTCATCTCCGCTCAGAGAAAAGCTCAGCTCTGATTGGCTGAAGTACAAACTGTAGAACTTTTTATTTGAACGTTGTTGTGTCATTTTTAATGTTGTGATATTGAACTGTTTGTGTTTATTACTTATGATTATTAGAGTCCTTCATTTCCAGAGGCGGTTTCAGCTGTAAATTAATCATGAAACCCAGATTTGACTAAATTGTTTCATCAAACTGAAATTTATTCCAATGATTTGCTCATGATGTACAATAAAGTTATTTATCAGTGACATTTTCAACCTAGTTGTCATTTATTATTGAATGATGCATTTAAAAACCTGAATTTAATTTTCTCATCATGGACATGCAAGAAGAAAATACACTTCAGTTTAATTTTATTTTATGATTTTTAGATTTGGCAGCTCTAAACAAAAATATCTCTAAAAGTCCACGTATCAGTAAAGAATGATTCTTTTAATTTACACTCATGTTCTAGTTGGAAAGTCGTTCTTTATTAGAACAATATTTATTACTGAGAAACATTACTGCATGAGTGAATTAAAGGGTATTTTTCTTTAATCCAAATAGAGGAGGACAGAGTTGTTCACATTAAAAAGCTTTCTGAGGAAACTTTATGATTTATATATGAATAAACTAAAGTCTGAACTCTTAGTGTTCTGTTACTTTATGTTAATGATGATTACAGCCTACACATCATGTATTAATATGTTTTTGTATTGTTGCTTTTTTTAAGCATCAGTTTTTAATTGAACTTTTCTGTGATTTTTTTAACTTAATTTTGTATTTTCATCAGTGTAAATCAGAAATATTAAATAAATTATAGAAGAAGAAGAAGCTCCTCAAGAACTGCTGTCACACACACACACACACACACACACACACACACACAGTAACACTGAAAAGTCTTTTATAACTTTTGTAACAGCAGAGACAAAAGAGAAGGTGGAGGGTGATGGAGGGGTTGGGGTGAGGGGGTGAGGTGGGGGTTGAATGGGGTGTATTAGCTCATGAATATAAGGCCCTGTATTATTGCCCCCTCAGTATTATTGCCCCCTCCCTGTGTGTGGGCCCCCACCTTGTCGCCTATTGTTGCAGTGAGGGAGGCGGCGGCTCTGACGGGATGAATGCCACCTGTCAGAGAGCGGAGAAAACAGGATTGAGTCAGTGTGGAGAGAAGCAGCGAGCGCTGTGCTCTCCTTCCACACTGCTAATTAACTTTTAGAGACCGGGGGGGCAGAAAGAGAGGGGGGGGGGGGGCAGAAAGAGAGGGGGGGGGGGGGGGGGGGGCAGAAAGAGAGGGGGGGAGGGCACAACAAAAGACGAGAACAGAGCTGATGAAACTTGTTGCAGATGGATTCAGGACTGATTTTATTTAAGTTATTTATTTTTCATTTGACCTGTTTGTTTGTTATTTTATTTTGAAATGACTTTCACTCACCTGTTCCCACTTCCTGCCTCAGCCCTGCAGACACCTGGTCTCTCCTCACCTGCACCTCGTTCCATAATCAGCCTGGACCGTGGTCTGCTTCAGTTTCTGTTTGAGTTCCTGTGGTTTTCTGTTCCTGCTCGTCAGATGATCTGCTCCTCAGACTGAATAATAATAATAATAATAACATAACAGTACATTTTCCTGTGATTTAATACGCTTGTTGTTTTGTCAGGATCGTCTTGAGGCTGCTTCAGCTCCATCACTGATCATCCTCCTCCAGTCGTCTGTGCTCGGCCTCAGAGAAGAACTGTTTCCATCAACAACTCATCATGTCGTCTATGGTAGGTACACATTACAGTATTTTCTTATGATGATGATTTTAACAAGGAAGTCGATGTGTTTGTTCTTCATGATGACTCCTAACTGCATCTGAAAGACAGGATGTGTTTCTGCTCAGTGAGGAAGGATTTCTACAGAGGAAGGTTCAGAGGAACATTTAGAGAATCAGACCGGCTCTGATCCGACACTCAGAGACTTAGAGGTCATTTCACTTTGTTTGGAACCTTCATGAGAAAACAAAGAGTATTTGACTGCAGAGTGATGCTGAATCATTTCATTCTGTGTGTTGAACACAGCTGCAGCTGATACAGTGAATTACAGGTAATGATCAGTTTAATAAGCTCCAGCCTCAGTAAAGATACACAGTCTGTAATTCATCCACTCACACTGACTCACTGAGTCAAACACTCACACTCTTTTACTCAAGTAAAAGTTGTGAGAGTGTAGAAATACTCAGTCCTGTAAGCATCAAATACACACACACCAAAATACCAAAGTAAAAGTTCTCTTAATGCAGAATGGATCATTTCAGATGAATATGTTTTACATTATTGGATTATAATTCCATTCATGTGTTCATCAGTTTAATATTGCAGCAGCTACATTTCCTAACTTTACAGAGAAGTAGGTAGAGTATGAATTCCTCTCTGAGCATCAGTTAGTTTTAACCTATATTTGATTTATTGATCAGATATCAGATCAATATATTTCTGTCTGAAGAGTCGGAGGGTAAAGTATCAGGAAATGGTTTTTGCACACACTCTGAAAACACACTCTGTGGTGAAGTGTACTGATGATGAAACAGTGAATCTGATTCATCGCCCACAGATCCTGAACCAGTTTGTCCTGTAGCTCCCTCTGCTGGTCACGGTCACACACTGCACTGATGTCACTTATAATTCACATGTAAATATAAACGGAGAAATACAGATATCATTTTATTAAAAAAAGAGAAGTGAAGCAGCAAAACATCTGTACAGAGTCTTCACACAAACATTTCTATAAAAACCAAGAGAGAAATGAATCCACCACAGTCCGTTACATTATCCTCATGTCACCATAGAAAACTCAAACATGGTGTGTTTATGGACTCTACTTTTTCTTCCGTGTTTGCTCCTTGATTTGCTGACATCCTGTAAAAGATACGTTTCACTGAACATTCAGATGTCCGAGTGTCCCTGAATGCACCAAAGAGATTTTTTAGTAAAGATCATTCAGCTCTGACAACAACATAAAGGTGAGTCGAGGATAAATCTGACACTGAGTTTGACAAAATGATCTAGACTCAAGGTCGACTTACTGACAAACTGTTCCTGACCTTTCAACTGAGTACGTGTTTCAGTTTCAGTCCAAATTACTTTATCAAACTAAAACGATTGTCCATGAAGAGCGACAGACCACAGCTCCACCAGCAGGCAGACACAGGTCATTACAGGCTGCAGCAGCCGGACTGTCCAGTGAGTTCATCTTGAGCTGTTGTGTCAGTGAACGCCTCACGCAGCCTTCTAGTGCTGCTGCTGCGGCAGCTTCCTGCGGTCCTTCCCGGCGTTCCTCTTCCTCTTCTTGCTCAGGAAGCTCTCCAGTTTGCCGCTCTTCTTCAGCTCCTGGTATTTCTCAGCCAGCTGCAGCTTCTTCTTCTCAGCTGGAAACAAAAACAGTCGGAGGTGAGACAAAGTTCTGCATCACAAATTTCACCCTTTAGATGCAGCAGCAGCCTGAACTGAACCCAGACGTTCGGTCTGAAGTCAACTCTTACATTTCTTGATGAAGAACGGTCGAGCGCCCTGATTGGCTCGTTCTCTCTGCTGCCTCTTGAACTGCAGCTCTCTCTCTCTCTGCTGCTCTCGGCTCTTCCTCGCTCGCTCCTGGTTTTCCTGCAGAGAGTCACAGGTCACATGTTTAAAACAGACGCCCTCCACATGCACTGCGACAACGTCCTTCTCTTTTACTGTGAAAACCCTGCAGGAAGTGCTGGATGCTGCTTCCAGACTTTCTTCATGTGGTCTCAGCTCCTGGTCTGATCTGAAACGCTGCATGAGGAGTGAATAAACCCGGCGGTGTAGAGACTCACCATCCTCTTCAGAAGGAACTGCAGCTTCTCCTTCCTCTGGTTGCTCTTCTTCGTCCTCTTCAGCTGCTTCTGGATGACCTGCAGACAGACAGACAGACAGACAGTCAGACTCTGAATCAGTTCTGCAGCTCGTCTCATAAACTCCGTCTGATCAGGTCGTCTCACCTCTTTCTCTCTCTGTTTGATGTCGTTGATGAATTTATACGTCTTGTCAAAGATCTCAGGTTTGTATTCTCCGGACAGGTCGTCAAATCGAGGATCTCTCAGTGTCTAGAGAACCAGAAACACCTGAGGTCAGTCCAGCTGAATAAAGGATTCTTAGAAACACAGACTCTGCAGACTCACTGGTTTCTTGATGGGGACGACCTGACGGAGGAACGGAGCTGGTTTCTTGGCTGAGATCTCCATCGGTCTGAAACAGACACACAGTTAAAACCCAGAGATAAGTGTTGGGTTTTGAAGCAGGCGGCGACGCTCTCCACCTGTTCTTGTTCAGCCGTTTCTTCTTGCCCGTCTCTCGTTTCTTGGCGCTGCCGTAGGCGACCTCGTTGTAAACTTTGGTTCCCACTTTGCTCTGCAGCTTCATGATGTCCTCAAAGGACATGTTGGACAGTTCTGGGACGGTCAGAGGACACAGAGAGACGTCAATCAGACAGGAAACAGACGGTGAACAGAGACTTGTCTGTTCTAACCTCGGCGAGAAACTCACCTTTTTTAATGTCGTCTCTGGTCTGGAGCTCACTGCTGCCACCAGCAACCTCTGAGTCTTCATCCTCCTCCTCCTCCTCCTCTGAGGCCTCACTGTCCCCATCGTCTTCATCCTCTCCCTCAGCCTCCTCCTCTTCATCACCATCATCTGATTCTTCCTCTTCTTCTTCTCCATCTCCATCAGACCCTTCCTCCTCCTCCTCTCCTCCCTGGTACCTCTCTCCCTCCTCAGCTCCTCCTCTTCCTCCTCTCTCTGTGAGCAGAGTGAAGTTCCTCTCCACGTCAGAGTCGTCGTCATCATCGCTGCTGCTCGTCGTCCTCGTCCTCTTCGAGGCCTCCACCTCCCTCCGCTGCTTCTCTTTCACCTTCATCGTGGTTTTCGTGGCTCAGCTGTGGAAAAACAAATGAGGAAGAGTCAGACCTGACGCTGGTTCAGGAGAGGAAGGTGATACTGATATTCCACTTTTCTTTTCTGGATTATTTTGTGGTTTTGAGAAACATGGAGAGAGTGACATGAAGCACAGGTCCTCAAATATAATACTGTATAATCATTTAATATATAATAATATAACATGTATATATCATAATATGTATTTGATCGTCTCCTATGTTTTAGTTTTTTAAGACAGTAAAATAAACATGATTGTGTTTGTCTGTTATGACATTCTCTACTGAGAAATCAACTGATTATTAAACAAGATAAATGTCAGGTGTATTGATAATGAAAATGATTGAAATAAAGGAGCTCAACACAAACTGGATCAGGTCCTGATACAGTTGATACTCAATGGCGCAAATTTCTAACAGAATCGTGATGAATCACAAAGACACGGTATGAAATAAAGCTCGGGGTCTCACTTTGCCCATTTAATAAACTGTTGCAATAACGCTTCCCGCCACTGGTGGCAGCAGTGAGCACAACGCCGCCATCTTGGAGATAAAGTTAGTTGTATTAAGTTGAATGAAATTCACCTGCGCTATGTCGGTTTAAGTTCAGTTTTTGTTATAAAACACGCGCCTGACATCAACATGTATCCTCCCGAACTGTTACAGAGAAGTTCAACTGTCCTCTGATGGGTTTTTATAATCAGTGTTTGTCTGATTAGGCAACTTTATTAGCACTGAATGTCTAAAATGACCACTTCACGGCATCAGGGCTGCTAACTAGCTGGTAAGCTAACTATCCAGCGGTGCTCGGCGATCTATAAACTCATAATTTTTGAAATAAGTTAATGTATATGCGGTGTCATGTTGTTACTGTTGGTAAACCTTCCTTGATATTTCATGTTTTAACGTTTGATACAAGCTAAGCAGCAGTTCCCTCGTAGCGCAACGAAGGGTGAACCAAACCCCATGTACAAAAGCAGCATTTTTTAAATTCCTAGCTTATTGGCGTATTAAAATACAGCTTAGCGCTTGACTCTGTGTATCGAAGATTTCTTTAAGAGCTATTTGTAAATTCGGGCAATATCGACTGATGTTGCAGATTATTTTACGATACAATTTCCAATTTCCACATTTCTACGTTAGCCGTTGTCTTATTTACGTTGTTTACCGGGGCAAGTGGGGTCCACCTGTGTAAAAAGTTGATTTATTTTGGTATCGAGTCTTTCTCTACCAATGATTAATATGCCGAATCAAGAAATGGATGGTAAGGAAACGTAGGACGCTCACATTAAGATTTTATCTTCAATATGCCTTCGCTGATAATCAAAGAAAATTTAAACCGGCAGATTTTCAGTTGAGTCTGACGTGACGCTCTCCTCGGTAACCAGAGATCAGGAGCTATTTAACATGTCTGCCATTAAGCTTCATTACAGACTCACTCTCTGGCGGTTTAACTAATATAAAGGTTTATATACCTGGTAATGAAGTTGATGTTACAGTCCTGTTTTGCAGAGCTCCATTATCCACGTGTGTCCACAGCTTCAAGTGTCAATCCAGAAGATAAACAAAGCACTTCCGGTTTCAAAATAAAAGTATAAATGGATTGTTAGACAGTTTTGGATTAAAGAGAGGAGCAACCGTACCACCAAAAACTGTTAGCTATATTAATATATAATATTCACACAGGTTTGTTGTCGTCCTGGGTCCAGTTCGGCTTTATTCCTATCTGAATATTTTTCTACACTGTTGTATTTTGTAGGCAAAAATACTTACTTCCCCTCAGGGACAGACTGACATGCGCAGTGCTGTTGCAAAGCAAAGATGGATAATTGTAACAAGTAGTAGTTGTAACAGCTGACTCACACCAATCCAAAGCTTTTTACATTTATTTAATTATTTTTAATGTGAGGAACAAAGATAAAACAGGTCTAAGAAAAAGCAAAAAGCAAAAATCTGACATTAAATACAACAATGTCATAATAAACATGAGTCATATTCAGATGGAAACATGTTTCCACTGTACATTATTGTGAACATCAGTTCCCATAAAAGACAGTGAATCTTTTCATTTAAAAACTGGTCAGTTTCATTGTTTGGTTTGTTTTTATGTCTCTGATCCACTGGCATCCTCGTCTTTACATCTGTACCACTGCTGTAGTATAGATACTTTGTCTGCTGTATATTTACAGTGTAGACATCAAATGGAAAGATGACTTTAATAAGTTTATTCATTGTTGACTGTTTCTTCATAAAAAGATCAGACAGTTTGATTGACAGGACAGATGATCAGAGGAGCAGAGTTTTTACCACAATCATTATTACAGGGACTAAAAAATGGGTAGAGTTTCTCAGTGAAGGAGCAGCCAGTAAAGGAGTAGATGAGAGCTGCAGCATCTACGTCATAAAAGGAGACCAGACCCTCCTCATAATCCACAAACACCCCCACCTTCTCAGGACCAGACTTCAGAGAGAGACAGACACGAGGGTTATCAAGAGCTTTGTGTTCATTTCCATTTCTCAACCATATCGTCCAGTAACCATTTTGAGGGCTCGCAGTGATTTCTCCCTTCCTGTTGATCGACTCTCTGGCCACTCCTAAATCCCAGTCAGTCTTTCCTTTAACCTGAACCTCAAAGTAAAATCTGCCTGAAGAGAAACTTTGCTTTCCTAGAATATTAACACAATAAGAAAATCTCTCTGGGTTGTCTGGGAGATTTTCCCTCACATCACCATGTTTCACTTGTTTTTGATCATCAGACAGGATGAGTTTAGGATGAGCTGTATCAGGATCCAGAGTCACATCCACTGCATACTGCTGGACCCTCTTCAGCTCAGCCTCAAACAGCTTCTTCATCTCTTTACTGAGCGTCTCCTCCAGCTGAGCCACAGCTCTCACCACAGTCCCCTCATATGATGGTGGACGGACTCTGACCTCTGTCCAGTCCTTGGTGGGTGGAGCAGCTTTCAGGGATGGGAAGTTTTGGAGGAGGTGGAGGTGGTCTTCAGAGAGTGAGAGCTGCTCCACCTCAGTGCTTCTCTTCATCAGCTCAGAGATTTCCTGTTCCAGCTCTGTGATCAAGTCTTCAGCCTGTTTCTCTGTGGTTTTCTGTTTCTCTTCCATCTCCTTTATGAGCTGGTTCAGGCCTCTGTCAACAGACTCCTTCAGAGCAGTGAAGACCTGAACACCTTCTGCTTTCTCTCTGTCTGCATCATCTTTACTGATCTTGACTGAGTGTTTGATCTCCTCAATCTTCAGTCGTCTCTTCTGGATCATCTGCTGAATTTCAGCCTCTGTCTTCTCCAGCTCTGCCTTCTTTCCTTCATATTCTTCTTTCAGAGGAACAAACTCATGTGTCCTGTGGTCTAAAACAGAGCAGAGCATGCAGACACATGTCTGGTCGGTCTTACAGAACAGCTCCAGAGGTTTATCGTGCTTCGTACACATCCTGTCTTCCAGGTTCTCCACAGGGTCCATCAGCTGATGTCTTTTCAGGCCTGATGCTGTCAGATGAGGCTCCAGGTGAGTCTCACAGTAGGAGGTCAGACACACCAGGCAGGACTTCAGGGCCTTCAGTTTGGTTCCAGTGCAGACGTCACAGGAAACTTCTCCTGGTTTGGCAACTTGTTGCTCTGAGCTGCTGCTGCTGGCTTTCTGTTGAGTTGACTTGTTGAGTTTTCTGAACTTAGCAACCATCTCAGAGATGAAAGTATTGATGTACAGCTCAGGTCTTGTGTTAAAAACCTTTTTACACACCGGACACAGGTACTGGTCAGCAGTGTTCCAGTGTTCAGTGATGCAGTTTTTGCAGTAGTTGTGTCCACATGGTGTGGAGACTGGATCAGTGAACACATCCAGACAGATGGAGCACAGAAACTGATTTTCAGATCTCAGGTTGCTGGCAGCAGACATGTCTACACACTGAGAACAAAAGTGAAAGTAGAAAAAAAGTTTTATTTACAGAATTGTTCATTTTGTGTTGAGAAAAAATACAACTTAATTCTACAGTGTAACATCACTCGACATCTCTTCTTAACTCTTTATTTTTTGTGTTCATATGAGATGAAAAGAGTAGAACTTCCTGTTTGATTCGACCTCTCAGTTTGTGTTAATGCTGTTTGTTGAAACAGTAAATATTATCAGCTGTACTCACCAGTATTTGAGCAGTTGTTGAGAATATCCTGATGAACTCTGTTTAATTTTTTTTAGACAGAAACACAGAGATTTGTCTCGACTGCAGCTCTGCTGTCACTCTGACAAACTTTCAGTTTCATTTAATTAAAACGGACGCTGAAGGTTTCCTGTTTCTAGCGTTGCTCCACCTCTCACCGCAGCTCTGTCTGTGAGGTTTGGTTTCCTCCTTCAGGTTTAGATATTTTTACAGTGACATATATTTGGCACAAGATGAGTTTAATCTTTTGTGAAACTTATTGTCACAGCTCACTGAACAGTTTTCACAAACAGTGTTTCTTCAGTCCTCTACAGCTCTGCAACAATCCCATCATCAGTCCAGAGTTCAGTTCACTACCTGTTTTATAATGTTCTAACCTCTTCATGTGATTCTTGTGTTTGCTCCTTTCTTCCAGTTGTTTCTGAATCAGATGAGGATGTTAAAGGTGTGTACAGTCTGTCCATGACTTTAACTAACTCTCTGATGTGTGCTGTGATGCTGACCTCTGCTGGACACAGGTGAGAAACACATCTGACTCGTACAAACCACTTCCTCAAACAGTTCACTGAACTCTGTTTGATGGACTTTTGTTTACAGCTGTTCTTCACCTTTAAATTACAGTGTAAATCTCTCATATTATGACTTGGTTGTCTCATCAGTGAATAGACACAGTTCATTTCTGAGCTCAAACTGTTCAAACCTTCAGAGTTAAAACATATTATAGGCTGAGACATCAGGAACACAAACAGCTGACTCACACCAATCCAAAGCTTTTTGCATTTATTATTATTTTAAAGATTTTTTAAAGAAACATAGATTATAGAGTTCTGGTTTATTCATGGTAAAGAGCTTTTACAAATATTAGATCAGATTACATGACATTTAACAGAAAAACCTGATGGGCTCTGATCATTTTACCATATTTCCCATTTGGAAAAAGTTTTAGAAGATAAAACTGTATTAGAAAAGTTAAAAGACAAAAAACACCATACCTTAAAAACAACAAAACATGAATAAATCTTAACCTCATGAATCATATTCAGATGGAAACATGTTTCCACTGTACATTAGAACATCAGTTCCCATAAATGACAGTGAATCTTTTCATTTAAAAACTGATCAGTTGTCATTGTTTGGTTTGTTTTTATGTCTCTGATCCACTGGCATCCTCGTCTTTACATCTGTACCACTGCTGTAGTATAGATACTTTGTCTGCTGTATATTTACAGTGTAGACATCAAATGGAAAGATGACTTTAATAAGTTTATTCATTGTTGACTGTTTCATCATAAAAAGATCAGACAGTTTGATTGACAGGACAGATGATCAGAGGAGCAGAGTTTTTACCACCTTCATTGGTACATGGACTGAAGAATGGGTAGAGTTTCTCAGTGAAGGAGCAGCCAGTAAAGGAGTAGATGAGAGCTGCAGCATCTACGTCATAAAAGGAGACCAGACCCTCCTCATAATCCACAAACACCCCCACCTTCTCAGGACCAGACTTCAGAGAGAGAGTGATTGGAGGGACAGCATTAGCTTTGTACTCATTTCCATTTCTCAGCCAAATCGTCCAGTAACCATTCCGAGGGCTCAGTTTGATGTCTCCCCTCCTCTTGATCGACTCTCTGGCCACTCCTAAAGTCCATTTAGTCTTTCCTTTAACCTGAACCTCAAAGTAAAATCTGCCTGAAGAGAAACTCTGCTTTCCTAAGACAAAGACACAATAAGAAAACCTCCCTGGGTTGTCTGGAAGATTTTTCTTCACATCACCATGTTTCACTTGTTTCTCATCATCAGACAGAATGAGTTTAGGATGTGCTGTATCAGGATCCAGAGTCACATCCACTGCATACTGCTGGACCCTCTTCAGCTCAGCCTCAAACAGCTTCTTCATCTCTTTACTGAGCGTCTCCTCCAGCTGAGCCACAGCTCTCACCACAGTCCCCTCATATGATGGTGGACGGACTCTGACCTCTGTCCAGTCCTTTGGTGGGTGGAGCAGCTTTCAGGGATGGGAAGTTTTGGAGGAGGTGGAGGTGGTCTTCAGAGAGTGAGAGCTGCTCCACCTCAGTGCTTCTCTTCATCAGCTCAGAGATTTCCTGTTCCAGCTCTGTGATCAAGTCTTCAGCCTGTTTCTCTGTGGTTTTCTGTTTCTCTTCCATCTCCTTTATGAGCTGGTTCAGGCCTCTGTCAACAGACTCCTTCAGAGCAGTGAAGACCTGAACACCTTCTGCTTTCTCTCTGTCTGCATCATCTTTACTGATCTTGACTGAGTGTTTGATCTCCTCAATCTTCAGTCGTCTCTTCTGGATCATCTGCTGAATTTCAGCCTCTGTCTTCTCCAGCTCTGCCTTCTTTCGTTCACATTCTTCTTTCACAGGAACAAACTCATGTGTCCTGTGGTCTAAAACAGAGCAGAGCATGCAGACACATGTGTGGTCGGTCTTACAGAACAGCTCCAGAGGTTTATCGTGCTTCGTACACATCCTGTCTTCCAGGTTCTCCACAGGGTCCATCAGCTGATGTCTTTTCAGGCCTGACGCTGTCAGATGAGGCTCCAGGTGAGTCTCACAGTAGGAGGTCAGACACACCAGGCAGGACTTCAGGGCCTTCAGTTTGGTTCCAGTGCAGACGTCACAGGAAACTTCTCCTGGTTTGGCAACTTGTTGCTCTGAGCTGCTGCTGCTGGCTTTCTGTTGAGCTTCCTGTCTGAACTGAGCAACCATCTCAGAGAACAAAGTGTTGATGTGAATTTCAGGTCTTCTTTTAAAAACCTTGTTACACATGGGACACCTGGATTGGACATTAATATTCCAGTGTGTCGTGATGCAGTTTTTGCAGTAGTTGTGTCCACATGGTGTGGTGACTGGATCAGTGAACACATCCAGACAGATGGAGCACAGAAACTGATCTTCAGATCTCAGGTTGCTGGCAGCAGACATGTCTACACCCTGAGAACAAAAGTGAAAGTGTGAATAACTTTGATTTACAGACTCATTCACAAGAAAAAAGAAACAAAATCCTCAAAACTTTTACGTTAATTAACCAAACTGTTAAGTTGGGGGGAACTGACCCAGCCATGCATTGTGCTCCCACTGCCTTCTTCTAACTTATCAAAAGGGTAAAGGAACTAACTTTAATCAAAGAAGAAGAGGTATAACTGAACTACCAGAGGTCTGCAGCCTAAACTAAAACAACAAAACCCAGCAATAGAACACATTCTGGGGAAAGGCCAGGTTGGAAAGAAACAAGGATGAGCAGGGAGAAGAAAACTCCTCACAGCCTGCTTCTGTACAGTTAGGCCCAAAAATATTTGGACAGTGACACAAGTTTTGTTATTTTAGCTGTTAATGAAAACATATTCAGGTTACAATTATATAATCAACATGGGCTTAAAGTCCAGACTCTCAGCTGTAATTTGAGAGTATTCACATCCAAATTGGAGCAAGGGTTTAGGAATTACAGCTCTTTAATACGTAGCCGCCTCTTTTTCAAGGGACCAAAAGTAATTGAACAATTGACTCAGAAGGCTACAAAAAAAAATAATAATAATAATAAGGCTGCATGGGCTCTTCCCTCATTAACCTGTCATCAATTAAGCAGTTAAAAGGTCTGGAGTTGATTCCAGGTGTGGTGTTTGCATTTGGAAGCTGTTGCTGTGAACACACAACATGCGGTAAAAGGAGCTCTCAATGGAGGTGAAAGGATTCATCACAAGGTGCAAACCATTAATCAGCCTCAAAAATAGAAAGGTCAGAATTGACTTTGCCAAAAAACACCTGAAGAAGCCAGCCCAGTTCTGGAACAGCTTTCTTTGGACAGATGAGACTAAGATCAACCTATAACAGAATGATGGGAAGAAGAAAGTCTGGAGAAGAATTGGAACAGCTCATGATTCGAAGCACACCACATCTTCTGTAAAACATGGTGGAGGCAGTGTAATGGCATGGACATGCATGGCTTCCAATGGCACTGGGTCACTTGTGTTTATTGATGATGTGACAAAAGACAGAAGCAGCTGGGTGAATTCTGAAGTGTATAGGGATACACTTTCTGCTCAGATTCAGCCAAATGCAGCAAAGTTGATTGGACGGCGCTTCACAGTACAGATGGACAATGATCCAAAACAAGCAAAGAAGTGGAATATTCTGCAATGGCCGAGTCAGTCACCAGAACTCAAACCAGTCGAGCATGCATTTCACTTGTTCAAGACAAAACTTAAGGCAGAAAGACCCTCAAACAAGCAACAACTGAAGACAGCTGCAGTAAAGGCCTGGCAAAGCATCACAAAGGCGGAAACCCAGCGTTTGGTGATGTCCATGGGTTCCAGACTTCAGGCAGTCATTGCCTGCAAAGGATTCTCAACAAAATATTGAAGTAACATTTTACTTAGGGTTATGTTTATTTGTCCAATTACTTTTGAGCCCCTGAAATGAGGATCGTTTATATAAAAATAGCTACAATTCCTACATGTTTAATCATATATTTTTGTTCAACCCTTTGAATTAAACCTTAAAGTCTGCATTTCATTTCCGTTGTAGTTGTTTCATTTCAAATCCAATGTGGTGGCATGCAGAGCCCAAATCATGAAGATTGTGTCACTGCCCAAATATTTTTGAGCCTAACTGTATATCCCCTCCTCCTCCTCCTCCTCCTCCTCCTCCTCCTGTGTAATAATTACACTCAGATGCTGCAGAAGAGGAGGAGAGGGAGGAGAGACAGAGCTGGCTACAAACACCTAGAGGCCCATCTAACGGTCGAGTATTTCAGTTAGAACGTTTATGTTGATTTCTACAGTTTAATGTCCCATAACTTCACACAAGTCATCTGTCAAGCATTAGTATGAAAAGAAAAGAGTGGAACTTTCTGTTTGATTCGACCTCTGAGTTTGGTTTAATGCTGTTTGTTGTAAATATTATCAGCTGTACTCACCAGTATTTGAGCAGTTGTAGAAAATATCCTGATGAACTCTGTTAAAGATGGATTCTTTAATGGGTTCTATTTATCTATTTTTCTTCAGACAGAAACACAGAGATTTGTCTCGACTGCAGCTCTGCTGTCGCTCTGACAAAGTTTCAGTTTCATTTCATTTAAACTGAAGCTGAAGGGTTCATGTTTCATGTGTTTCTCCACCTCTCACTGCAGCTCTGCAGTGTTCAAACATGATTATTGTGAGCACAGAGTTTAATGTTTAGAGAAACTTGTTAATGATTTTAACAGCTTTTTTTCAGCAGCTCACTGAACAGTTTTCACAAAAAAGGTCAGTCCCACAAACAAGAATAAATCTTAGAATCACTTTAATGACCTAAAATAAAGGTGTAGAAGCCCAGTGGAGTCGTATTTCTGCCTCTGGAGCTGTAGAGTCTGATCTGTGATGACAAGTCTCCTGCTGCTCCTACAACTCCACTCAACACCTGCTGCTAGAATTAGAAATTACTTACACTGTTATTAGTTGTATTGCTATGTTAGCAGTTAATACTTTAATTATCACTATTATCATTACTACTGCTGTATTACTGGCATCACCTTATGTTTTATATGGAACCTGTATTATGCTATGTTCTTCTCTCACTACACCCCCCCCCCACCCCTTCTTAACCCAACCGGTCGAGGCAGATGGCCGCCCACCCTGAGTCCGGTTCTGCTCGAGGTTTCTGCCTCTTAAAGGAAGTTTTTCCTTGCCACTGTCTCCTAGTGCTGCTCATGGTGGATCTGTTGGGTCTCTCTCTGTAAATACCTATTTTAAAGAGTCTAGACCTGCTCTATATGAAAGTGCCTTGAGATGACTTTTGTTGTGATTCGGCGCTATATAGATGAATTGAATTTTAGGCGGTTAAATATACCTCATAATTTTTTGTTAATTATATTTTGTATCGATGAAATGAATCTGCAGAATAACAACAGGCTGCAGCGTCAGATCAATGTGGTGGAGTAGATCTGTAGTCCCCCCCCCTCACTCACACACACACACACACACACACACACTCTCTCTCTCTCTCTCTCTCTCTCTCCTCTCTCTCTCTCTCTCTCTCTCTCTCTAACGTGACAAACGAGGAGGAGTTTATTCCCGTTGCCAGGAGATCCCGGTGAACAGCTTCATCAAGTTGGACAAATTCAAGCAGCAATATGGAGAAACCAGCCTTCAGAATAAAACAGTCTTTAAAAAAAGAGAGAAAGAAAACCGAAGTGAAGGCTACACAAACAAGTTCAGGACCAGGATCTAAACTGGATACGATAAAACCAACAACTTCATTAATCCCAAAGGAGATTTCTGTGCCAGACACAGCTCTCACAGCAGTAAAGAGGAAGTTAAATGTAAGTGAACAATATAAAATAAAATGAAATATAAAATGTATATCCAATATTATACATTGTACATTGGACTAAATTAGCATCTTGTTTTGTGTCAGTGTGATTATGAGTAGGTTGTTTATGAAGGAATAAAACAGAATAAAATCAACAGTAGAAACTCCCCAAATGTACTTTTCCTGATTTACTTTATCATTATTTAAAAACATTTATTTGCAGTTGACATTGATTTATTATTATTTATTATTTATTTATATTCATTTCTAAATCGTTTTATTTCGATGATAAATCCATAAAGATTAATTTACCGTTCTACACATGGTGCTTTTATTGTGAAAGGTCACACAGGAAGTTGCCGTGTCCTCGCTGCGGCTGGTGACAGGTCTCTGTTGATTGAATGGTCGTGAACCGGACCCGCTCTCAGTCAGTGAGACGGACCGTGGACGCGGAGCCGGATTAGAGCTCAGCAGGAGAGCTGCTCCAGCTCCGCCCGCAGCGCTTTGTCTCCGCTGCACCGCCCTCACCAGCTTCACCTCTGAAGGCTGGGTCCTGCGGCTTCATGCCGAGCGTCTGCTCCTCTTCTCTCCAGAGAAACGGACGGACAGAGAGGGAGAAGGCCCGCGGGTTCACCGCAACAGGTCGAGGAGGAGCCGGGACTGAAGAAATCTTCAGTAATCTGATGTGAATAAAGAGGAGGGAGGAGGCGGACAGAGGAGGAGCAGCGGGAGGAGCAGCAGGAGGAGGATGGTTTGACGGGTTGATGGTTTCAGCTGCAGTCTGGATGCGACAGAGCGGAGAGCTGCCAACATGATGCCGGTGAGTGTCCAACACTTCATGAATGAACTCAGTCTCTGTTATTATCCGCTCATGTTTACCTGCAGCTGGAACCACAGGAGCGGACTCCATCCTCAGGTGTTCGTACCTGTTTCCAAACAGACCGTCCTCACATTTAAACCATCTACCCTCCACTCATCAAGGTTCAGGTGAAATATTAGTGACAGAAGCGTCTTTAATGGATCAGGTGTCTTTATCGTGTTCTGATTCTGCTCTTCTAACGATCATCTGATCCCCAACTGAACCGAACTGAACCGAACTGCAGATCAGATTGTCGTTAATGGAACATGAATCTCTTCAGGGTTGGCTGATGGTTTTGTGTAGTCGTGTTGCTGTGATGCTTGTATCATGGACATGTTGTGTTTCCTGGTGTGTAGCACTGAGGTCACGTCCTGTTAGTTTGTATTCTGCAGCTGATTCCAGTACCTGGACAGAGAGTGATGCAGTCTGACTCCACTGGGCTTCTACACCTTTATTTCAGGTCATTACATCAACAGAAAATGGCTGAACAGATGAAACTGGGGGAGTTTGATTCAGGACATTTCCCTTCATACTGTTCTGTTTCTGCTGCTGTAACTGACTCATGAGGCTCAGTTAACACATTTGTTTATGGTTTTTGACTCTCTTCTACCTTCAGAGGTTCGGTCTACGCCTGCAGCTAACAATCCTCCTCATTACTGACGAACCTGGACGTGATTTTCTTCAATGAATCCATTTGACATTTAGTCTCTGGAAACATTCGCTGAGCTGAAGATGAGAATCAGAGAAGAGAGACGGTTTTCAGTTGAGTGTTTGTGACCTGCAGCAGTGAAACCAACAAATGTCACGACCACCTGCTCTGAGATCAGCTCCGTATATATCAGCACTAATAATAGAGCTCCACCACTGTACCATTGTCTTGATGCTGAATGGAGGAACTCTCCTGGTTCATGAGGAGAGAGTTGACCTTTTCGTCGGCTCTGATAAATCCTCTGTTTTACCGCCTCTGAACAGTTTGACATTTCAGGTCTGAGTCCTGGTGGATCAGAGCGAGGTCCTGGTTCGGACCTGGTCTGTCCTGTCTCTGATGATACTGAGGAATGGCATCGTTTTCTTTTTATAATCCTGCTCTGTGAGGGAAAATGGCTTCGCACTGGAATCAGAGATTTCATCTCAGGCCAGTGGAAGATTCTGGAGCTCATGAGGCATGTTACTGTGTGGTACTTTTACTCATGTAAAGTATCTGATTACTTCTTCTGCCACTGAAAGTCTCACAGTAACACAGACACACTAACAGATGGAGGCAGTGGTATTCCAGCAGCTCCTGGTTAAATCCCTGTTTTTGTCTAGTGGAGTCTGGTACTGATATATAGAGAAACTAAAAGGATCTTCCTCTTTAATAAGAAGCTCTGAGAGTAACAGAGGTTTAGTGGACGTGTTTGAATAGAAGCATTTGTGATTCGAGGAACTACAGCAGGATAAATCAGCAGAGGGTGGTTCAGGTGCAGGTGTGGTCAGGTGTTAAATAATAACAGAAACAGGAACACGATGAGGAGGAAGAGGAAGAAGTGAACTTCTCCTCCCGGCATCAGTGTTGACAGATGTTATTGTTGTTGTTATTCAGACAGTGAACTCTGCCTCCCTCATATTGATCTCCACACAGTGCCAGGGTTTTAGGGCAGAATTTAAACTGAAGGATTTGGTTCAGATCTGAGTGTGTGAGACCTCCTCCTCCTCCTCCTCCTCTCCTCCTCTGTGAAATGATCCCTACATGTTTCATTCAGGCTCCTTTAAAATGCAGCACACCCTGATCATTATACTACGTCCTCATCATCTTCCAGGCAGGGCTCAGCGGAGCTCGCCTGTGCTGCTTAGTAACTGTTGCCACAGTGACCAGAAACACACACACACACACACACACACACACACACACACATGCTGTTCAAGGTCATATGGGAACTCTATTATTTTGTATTCCTGAGGCGAGGAGGAACTAAAGCAGGGAAGTTGTAACCTTCATGTTTGATGGTGACATTCACGTCTCAGTAAAAATCTGACACTTTGTTCCAGTGTTTAGACGGGACCGTCGTCACGGCGCCGCAACACAAAACTACAACGCTCGACACACACCAGCAAACACACCCGATCTCAAGGTGCTTTTCACACCTAAAGACAAAATCTGAGATCTGCTGCCATGTTTTTACCCCGACTGTCTGTTTGAAGCTCGGACGCTCACACCAGACGTAATTAGATCTTATATGAATAAATCACATTAGAGGTCACTGTGGGTCAGATTGCTGCAGATGTGACAGACAGTGTGTGGTGTACTGGAAGGCTGAGGAAAGAAAAGTACATTTACTTTAATAAGAAGAATCTGATGAACACTCGTTTCATGTCTCAGTCCTGTGTGTTTTAAAACTGTGGTGGTGTCTGCTACAGCTCACGATGAGATCTGCTCTGACCTGTCTGTTTGGTTCAGGTGAACTCAGGTGTGTTTGTCTGTTTGGTTCAGGTGAACTCAGGTGTGTTTGTCACCAACAAACTGCTGGAAAAATATCTGCACAGCCTCCGTGAGCTGAAGTTCATCCAAATAAAATCCTGTATCACCGCTGAGGCAGCTGATCCAGCTCAGCATAAAGAAGCTGTACATCCTGATACTTCAGGGTTCATCTCCTCTGATGCAGAAGCAGGTGAATAACAGGAGGCTTTGTGGGTCTTTGTGTTGTGCTGACGTGATGTGACTGCAGCCCTGCTCTGCTACAGTCAAACATGTTACTGCCAGTGGACATGACGATGAAAACCTGTCTGTAATCTCATGTGAAGTGGTCAAACTGCAGGGGACCTCTTGCTGACCCCTGATCAGCAGACTCTGATCAAACCAGATCAGACACTGAACAGGAGAGTTGAATCTGTTTGTAGAACCGTGTGAATGATCCTGACGCGTGTCTTTAACTGCTCCTGTGTTCAGAGACTTCCTGTGTGGATGTTGTTGACTGTGGTAGTATCCTGAACAGCAGGCGGGGGCTTAGAGCTGTGACTGTGTGTGTGTCGTTAATCCAATATTGGTGCGTCACGTGACGCTGTCGACCATATGGCTCCAGCCGTCCACGCCGCCTACAAAACATTTGGGATGTGACCTGCAGCGCGCCAGCTGCCAGCACGTCCGTCCCTGAGCAGAAACCGAACAGACTCCAGGACTGAATGAAAACATTCATCAGTCATTGCTCTGCTCGGCCCCGTCCACTCTCTGCTACCATGTGTCAACGTCTTCCTCCAAAAACCACTTTATCCTTTCAGATGTTATTAACACAGATTGTCACTCAGACACTCAGCAGTGTGTAGATTTAATTTCAAATGAAACTGAGTTCTGTTTGTCATTGTTCAAGCACAGTTGTATTTTCTGTGCAGGAACTTAACCTGAAAAATATTCTATAAATATAACAAAACCATGATTTCCATTGGAAACAGTCCAAAGACAGAAGAAGAGATGACAGATCTGAGCAGACATCACATAATAAACCAGCTGTGACACTGAGGCAACACAAAGAGCTTTCTGCTTTTAATTAGCTGAAACCTGCAGTACAACAATAATTAAACAGCAGTGGTTAACGAGAACAGAGGCTGATTAGTCGACTGATGAGTGACAGGATTAGGATTTGTCGTGTTGGAGGGTCATTGTTTTCAAGGAGATGTTGTGGCTGGGTCATTATTGGGGGGTCGGGGTTTTACGCAGCGTGATGCTGTGTTAATTCCTGGCTGGATTAAGAGCTGCAGCCTCAGGAGTTTAACGAGGCCTCGGCCTGTTGACAGACGGACCAGGACTCTCAGCTGCTCTTTGAGTTTTATTTCAGCCTCTGCATTTGTTATAGAAAAGAACTTGAACCAAAACTTAAAGGGTCACTCTGCTAATTTAGCACCAGACTTACAGAGAACAGGAAACAGAGTTTTAAAACACTGACGCAACACAGACCGAGAGTCCTCCATCTGAGTACGACAGATTTGATCAGACCTACACTAAGTGATAACACACTGCAGTAAAAATATAATACGAGAGAGAGATACAAAAACTACAGAAAATTGTTTTTAGTTTCCTTCATTCTATATGAAAAAAACCTTCCTTATTCTAAGACAAATCAGCATCACTACAACTGATACTCCAGGGAATTAAAATAAGATAAGATAATCCTTTAAGAATATTTGATACTGTGAGAACATCAACATGTTACCAACTTTTTCAGTGGGAAAATGTTTCAAATCAGATTAAAAAATCTCCACATTAAAAGTCATATTTTATGTTCAGACTTTATGAATAAAATCACGAAGAAATACAACAGTTAAATTCAGTTAAAGCAGGAAATGGACAAAGTGAAGCGCTGCAACTAATGATTATTGTCATTATCAATCAATCTGCAGATCATTTTCACCACTGATAAACCACTAAACCACCACTAAAATAGTCAGTTTCACAGTTTCTAAATGTCCTGCAGAAATATCTTGTTTCCTCTAACATTACTGTCACATTAGATGAAGAAAACTCAGCAGATTCTCACATTTCAGAAGCTGAAACTGAAGAATTGTGGACACTTTAGTTTGAAAATGATCAATCGATCAATATCAGTCAGTTTTCTGGTGATTGACTAATCGATTAATTGAGTTATTGTTTTGCCTTAATCAACAGAGCTCAGTCAGAATTCATCGGAGACGTCTTTTAATAGCAGGTGTCAACTGTGATTCACCTCCTCTCCTGGATACAAAGCCTCAGGTCAACAGGTCATGTGACACCTTGACAAGTACGACTGGGTATTTTTGGAGCCGGTTTGACACCGACTCCAGACCAGTCCTTCTCATCATAGCCCAGTTTCCTGAGTAGAAACTTGCAGCTCCAGTCTGCACTCAGGACATATTGAGGTCTATAACCAGCCCTCCTGACGACAGGAGGTCTCACTCCTCCTCCCTCTTGTCGTCCTGAGGGACAGACAGCCTCGCCTCCTCGGGCTGCGATTGGCTGCGGCCTTTCCTGGTCGACCTCGGATCGGTGACTGACGGCAGCGACCCACTTCCTGTGAGCGAACCTGAAGGAAGACAGCGGTGTTCCAGTTTTCCTTCAGAGCTGTATGTAGGACATGAGGCCGGCTGGACGGCTGCTTCTCACTGAGACTCATTCATCTCTGTCACTGAGTTTCAGCTTCATTTACAGCCTCTGTTCAGTTTAGTATTTTTAATGATGGAGAGAGAAACAGATTTCTTTATTACTTTGATCCCCTGTTGCCATGAACAGTGGTTATTTAAGCTGTAACAGTAGCAGAGAAATCTCCCACCAGACCAGTTAATGGACAGCAAAGCTAAACAATGCCCTTTCTGAATGAAGCACTTTTGTCTGTCTGCATTTAACCCAGAATCCCGTCTGATGTGTGACCTGGTGTTTAAAACCTGGCAGCAGAGAGCTCAGCCGGCTGTTAAAGCTCTCTGATTGTGACTCTGTGTACGAAGAGCAAACTCTCTCTGACAGATTCACATTTTATCTGCTTCATTCAAGTGAGAAATTTTACTTTCAGAAATGAAACACATCAGCTCCAGTTCATCTGTCTCTCAGGCAGTCGACTTGCTTCCACTTCCTAAAGAAGTTCAGTGAAGATCGTTGTCAAAATATGTATGTTAGAAATCACTGACCTGAAAGAATCAACACAGCAGAGACATTATGTTTTCAGGTTGTCCGTCTCAGTCTCGTCAACCGAATATCTCAGTAACACCTCGAGGGAATTTCTTCAGATTTGGAACAAACGTTCACTTGGATTCAAGGATGAACCGATAAGAATCTGGTGGTCAAAGGTCAAAGGTTGATGTGACCTCACCAAACACTTTTCTGGCCCATAACAGAGTGAGAGGTTCTGACCATATTTCCTGCAACTTGACTGGTTGGTGAAGGTCTGTAACCGTGAGGTGGTAATTCCAGTTTAGCCATGTCAGAGTCGTGGCTGTGTTGAGGACAGTGTTCGTTGATCCTCTGACTTTTCCTCTTGCAACACAAGGTCAGAGTTTTTACTTTTTTTACTTCTTCACACCAGAAATTATTTGAGCATCTAGTTTGCACACTTTACACCCCCGTCGATACACCTGCCTGACCAATCATGAATCAACCACATCTGTCAATCATGACCTCTCACCTGCTTTTTCTAGCATCAAATAACTAATTTGATCCCAAATGTATTAGAAAAATGAACGTACGTCAGCTCAGAGACAGAATGAGTCTGAATCCACGACAATAATCGTGTCAGTACAACATTTTATCTGTTTTCCACCACAGATTTTTCTGGGCATCCCAACGCCGTTTGTTCCTTGTTTTTATTTGCCCATGCATCAGAAGTGCCTGCTGTGTTTTCTTTTTTAGCTTTTCTCACTTGAGCTTCATTTCTCCGTCAGTAGCAGCCAATAAAATCTGCATGGAAATGAATCTGCAGCGAGACTCTGCTGCTCACGAAAACCCACCAGAAAGGTCATTTTGAAAACAGCAGAGCAGAACCAGACTGTCAGGCTAAAGGTTCAGATCCTCAGAGCTGTTCTACAATGAACTGTGGAAGGAGCTCGGCAGCCTGCAACGAGCCTTTGAGCAAGTCATCACTCATTATCATTACCACCTTCACAAGATAAATACAGGCTGGAAAACGCTGAGCGCTGCCTCCGTGCAGGTTGGCGGGCTGTGGGAGGCGAGCTGGCTCTGGGCCTGCCAGCAGATACCCTGCTGGAGTAACAGATGGCCCAATGCATCATGGGAGTTATGTCCACAAATATCTGTTATGGTGCTTAAATAGCACGGGAAGCTGCCATAAAGGTGAGGAAGGCAGGTTTTGTTTTGCTGGTTTACTTACCAGCACAATCTGTTAGAGAACACATGTGTTCTGCTTGTTTTAACAATTTAAAACATCCTGTTTGCTATGTTGCTGCCAAATGTTGAAATATTTAAAAGCATACTGTAGATTTTTCTGTCCTCTCTTTCAGTCAGGCATCAACATAAACTATTCCTTCACATGTCACACCTTCAAGTTGTCACTGGGTTTTGCTTCTGATTTCAGCCAAAAAAAACACACCAGCTGTTGAAATGTTAAATTTCTCCCAAACCTCACACCTCCGTCAGTTTCTAATTAAATGTGATGTGAGATATTGTTAGTTTCTCTTGTTGTTAACAAGGTTTCAGGGAGGAGGGGAGGTGTGGAGCTCATCCAGGTGGTAGAAATGCTGCAGCAGCCAGTTTGACTAAAACAGGGCGAGTGAACGAATGGATTACTGTAGGTCATGGTGTGTCTGCTCTGTGTCTGTAGATGTTCCTCACCGTGTACCTCAGCAACAATGACCAGCACTTCAGCGAGGTTCCCATCACGCCGGAGACGCTGTGTAGAGATGTGGTGGAGCTCTGCAAGGAGCCCGGTGAGGGTGACTGCTACCTGGCCGAGATGTGGAGAGGTTCAGGTGAGTTTCCAAAAACTGAGCTGTTATCTTGTGTAATTATATCATAATTTATTCATCAAGTTTCTTTATGTAAGAGCGTATGTTGTGTTTCCTGACCAAGAACGTGTGGTTGGAGAAGGGGAGCGGATGATGGAGGTGTTGCAGCGATGGGGGCAGCAGAGGGGGGAGGTCCGTTACCTCCTGCACCATCAGAGAGCTCCAGGACGAGAGTCAGGTAAGAAACACACCTGTGGCTGAAACATCTGTGCACCTCTGCAGACTGTTTAAATAAATATTTAAATAAAAGTGAACCCATCCAGTACTTCTATCACTTCATATCTGTAGAGATTTGGTAGAAAGCCACTTAATTTTTTGCAGACAGCTGCAAAACTTTGTGACATCTTATTTAGCTGAAGTCGTGGCTGAGAAACTGCAAAATAATCCTAATTAGTATTAAAAGTTCCCGTCAGGAGCAGATTGTTATTTAAAAGAACATGATAAAGTTGTAGGAACAGCAAAATGTGCAGAGACTGAAAAATGACTCTGGTTAAACTGTGGCTGATGTGAGAGTCAGATGACTGAGTATAAATACTTTAATGAAACTGCTGCCTTCAGCTGAGTATTAATCCAGTTGTTTGTGTGCGTGGTGCAGATCAACAGCAGGATCCTCTGTACAGTAACAGAGGAAGCCTCAGTGTGTAACTGTGTAAACTGTAATCAGCTTATGACTGAAGGGACTCGATTGTGCAGCTGCTGGACTTTTTTTTTGTGATTTGGTTTTCTGTCCTAAAAACAAGGAAATCCTCTCTGAGGTTTTCCTGAGCTGATCAACAGTCCAGGTCAGATTGTCTGTTCCATCAGATCGTTTTTAACCTTCATGATTTCCAAAATACTGTAAAACCACTGCAGAAAAAACATGACATTAAGGATAAGGATTTATTTTTACTGTCAACAAAACTGATGTGCAGAGCCAAACAACGTGTCAATGTGTCTCTGTTGGCGCCAAGCCCATTGGTTCCTACTGAAGATGTAAATCTTTAAAAACACAACATATAGATTAATTAAAAAAAAACAAAAAACATTGTAATTTCCTAAAACAGCTTCTAATTGTAGTTTTTATCAGACAAACAAGAGGATATCATGCTATTGTTGGGGACTATTTTCATCTGTGGACTAATCCACAACTGGTGCTCCGGGAATTAAGGTCAGAACCGAGTATGACACCCAGATTCCTGTGTGGCACTTTCCCAGAAACCAATAGTTCAACAGGGTGCAGGTCTTTAAGGGACAAACATAAGTATAGCGGTGTGTCATCAGCGTAAAGGCGTTTTCTACATTGGAGGCTGATGGGAATGTCATTAGTTTTGTAGGTTTTTGGTTATATCGGACAAATTAAAAATAACCCTGCTGGTGGTGATAAAGAAAAGGTCAGAGGATAAGGGTTGGACAACATCAATATCTGTACCAAAGTTTGCAATAATCCATCTATTCTTTGTTGAGGTATTTCAGTCCAGACCAGAGTGGTTGACTGACAGACTGACATTACCACCCACAGAGCCATGTCACTCGCTCAGCTTAAAATGTAAAATCAGCATGAGTGCTGACTGTGTGTTTGTGTCCAGGTGGATCCAGAGCTGCAGATCAGATGATGAAGAGGAACCAGGTGAAAGCTGTGGAGAGATGTCTGGAGAACGGGGTGAGAGACTTCTACTCAGAATCAGAAAGGACAGATATCAGCTTCTGATATGCGCCCTGCACAGAGATAGGACCAGGGTGTGTTTAACCTAGCTTAGCACAAAGTCTGGAAACAATGGGAAACTAGCCTAGCTAGCTCCATTGAAAGAGAAAAAATCTTCCTTCTGGTTTACATGTTGTATCTTTGTTGTATTATTGTCATTTGATAGATCCTCTGTCATCTGTGCTGTAATTTGAATATACAGGAAGTTGTGTGTTTGTTGGTGTGAGAGCTGCACTGTATGATGTTTATGACCATGTGAAGGTGAACTCTGTCTCTCTGTGTGTTGCAGGTCTCAGCTCCTCGTCTCGACATGACGCTGAGCGAGCTGCAGGATCTGGCAACCCGACAGCAGCAGCAGATCAACGCCC
Organism: Lates calcarifer; assembly: GCF_001640805.2. NCBI lineage: Eukaryota > Metazoa > Chordata > Actinopteri > Centropomidae > Lates > Lates calcarifer. Next base: position 33,977 of record NW_026117562.1, read on the forward strand.
AGCAGCAGCTGCTGGCCTCCAAGGTTCAACTCACCTAAGACCTGAGTGCCTTGCTCTGCAGGCTACACCTTCACCTTCACGAAGCTGATTCAGATTCATCGACTGACTGACTGGGTGTGTTTTCTGGTTGCAGGAGCAGCGGCTGCGGTACCTGAAGCTGCAGGATCAGCGGCAGCAGCAGCAGCAGGAAGCGTCTGAACAGGAGCGTCTGCGGCAGCTCAGAGAGAACGCTCACAACCAGGAGGCCAAACTGCGACGGGTCCGGGCCCTTAGGGGCCAGGTGGAGCAGAAACGCCTCAGCAACAGTAAACTAGGTCTGTGTGGTGGAAGTGTGGGTGGACAGATAACAATTGTTTTAATCTGGTTCATTATTTTTAAACTATTAAATGTCTACTAATGTATTTCATTTCACAAAATGAAAGCCATAAAATCAGGAGAAATCCAAAAGTTACAATAAGAGACGTGCACTAATCAGCTGTAAAACTAAGGATTTCTGGGTAATGAAGTTGAGATTTTTTAAAACATTTCCTTCTGTTGTTACATCACTAACAGCAGGGTATATGCAGTGTGTATCAGTCCAGTCAGCAGTAACCATTCTATATCTGAGCAGATGGATGAAGACCGTCCATCAGATGTGAACCAGATCAGATTAAATTGGATCAGATAGCTGTGACCCTGACTCAGGCTCATCATTATGGAAATTACAGGATTTACATTAAGCTGCTTGTGTTTTCTGTATGTAACTGTGACTATTTCATCTTTTCTGATTCACATCTGCTCAGCTGCAGATGTGTGTTTGACCCAGAGCTCAGTGAACTTGTCGTCTTGTAGCCTCAGATTTCTAATCTCTTGATCAAGTATTTCATGATTTAAATCATTACTTTTCCCGTTTTAGACAAAGATAGAAATGACTCCTCAACAGTAAGTCATTTGGGATTAAGCTCTATTTTACTAGTCTTGCATTTTCCAACTAATTTCCTGGAAACTTTCCTCATAATTTACCAAAAAGTAGTTGGTATTTAGCTGTAAAATACGCCAATATTTTCAAGGAAGTCCTGCACAGTTTGGTATTTATTTTAAAAAACTAGTAAAATAAATTGTTACCTAATTTGATTTATTTTTTAAATGGGAAAGAAAGACAACATTCCTCATAATAAAGTGCCCAAAAAGTATTGTTTTGACTCAGGGAATATATGCCTGTATTCATGTGTTCATGTTTGTGTGTCAGTGGAAGAGATCGAGCAGATGACCAGTCTGTTCCAGCAGAAGCAGAGGGAGCTGCTGGTGGCTGTAGCTCGGGTGGAGGAGCTGAGCGACCAGCTGGAGGTGCTGAGGAGCAACAGGACTGGAGGCTCCGTTTCCTCCTCCTCTTCCTCACCACCACAACACCACCACCTCCACCGCTGAGCTGGAACGCCTCTATAAAGAGCTGCAGGTAACATCCACTTTCAACCACAGCTAATGCAAACATGTACTCACCTGTCATTAGGGTTACAAAGGGCCGGAAAATTTACAGTAAATTTCCAGAAACTTTTTTTGAACTTTCCATGGGACGTTTAGCAGGAGAACTTTGGAAATTAAAATTCATCACATTCAATCTTATACAAACAGAAATATAAACATGTTGTTTTGTCAGAGGCAGACCTACTGCAAACTAATACACATTTAAAAACGACATTTTCGACTTTGATTTATTCGTGAGTAGAACTTTTATTCATTTTTTCATTGAACAACAAAAAACATGAATGTTGAATAAAATAAACATATAAACATGCTGTTAGCTAGCTTACATTTAGCGTATCCAATTTACTGCTAGCTACTGTATAATCTTTAAACTCATCTCGTGAGGTGCAGATTCTTGTTATCAGCTGATCGGTGACCTTTAGAATTTATGTCCTCAGATGTATCTGTGGACACCACCACTGCTTCAAAAAAAACTAGCATCTACTGATAGCCCTCTTGTGAGGCGTTTACAGTACATCTGTAAATTGTAGTTACAGAAAAAAACCTTTCGATTCCACTTCCTCTGACCCGACACCTTCCTCCCTCCTGCAGCTGAGGAACAAACTGAACCAGGATCAGAGCACCAGACTGCAGCAGCAGAGAGACAGCCTGAACAAGAGGAACCTGGAAGTGGCAGCGATGGACCGACGGCTGGCCGAGCTCCGGCAGCGGCTCTGGAAGAAGAAGGCCGCCCTGCAGCAGAAGGAGAACCTGCCGGTGAGTCCACAGAGGCAAAAGAAGTCTGTCAGCAGATTCACATCTTAATGTGATAAAAACTAGCCTCTATCTGCAGACGTTATACTTAACACCAAACAAAAAGGATGCAGCAGTCAAACATGTCATTCCCTCCAGGTGGCTTCAGAAGGTGCTGCCCCTCAGCATGGCGTGGGCTCCAGAGTGGCGGCGGTGGGGCCGTACATCCAGTCGTCCTCCACAACAAGCTCTCAGGGGCCTCCGGTGCCGGCCCGCCAGGAGGTTCTGGTGAAGCCAGCGTACCCAGATGGCACCGCCACCCTGCCCATGCCTGATTCGTCCCTGAAGCCGCCTCCCAGACCCGTCAAACCAGCCTCAGGTATGCAAGTTTAGTTCATCTCAAACAACTCTCCGTCCTCTGAACAAGCTCTTAAAGTTTATTGAGTATAAATTTGTTGGCTCTTCACAGGTTTCAACACCTCAAAAATAACCAAACTCTCTGACTGGAGCAGCTCGTTTTCTGAATGCAGTGGAGGTTACAGCCACTCCTCCACCCTGCCTCGCATGTCCAGCCTCAGCTGCCGCAACTCAGGTCAGTTAGGACACGATTTCCACAGCATCTAAGTAGGAAGTGTTTGGGATTTGAGGCTTAGCTGCTAGAGAGCAGTGAACTTTCTGTCTGAGAGATGGAAAGTCTGCCAGTTGTGTTTACAGAATCAGAGTTGAGGATGTTGGTGTTACAGTGATGGTTTTCTCTCCTGTAGGTGGCGAGACCCTCACAGACCAGAAAGGCCTCTCTGGGTCTGACATCCCGCCCCCTGTCCCCTCACGGACCAGTCACACCACTGAAAACCTGCTCAGGGACAATCAGGTACCACTGAACTCTGACTTACTCCCTGCTATTATAAACATCATAAAGAGAGTCTGCAACTCTTTGTTACGTCAAAATTAAAGTTTTAATGGTTGAAATCAAGAGAAAGAACAACAGAATAGGTAGAATAATCACAATAAGAACCACGTTTGCTCGTTTGTGTTTCACTTGTAGGCTTCAGGTAAAGGTCTGCCCAAGATGGTGGCGCCACCTCCAATTCCCAGTAAGCCCAAACTGTTCTCCTCATCCGGCCCACCGACCTTCTCCAAGCCCCCCTACAGCACCGGGACCTTCCCCGGTAAGGTGCGGCCAGTTGGGGGCCACCCAAGGGCTCCAGGACTCCTCTCCTGCCACAGCAACACACTCCCTTTGCCCAACAAGCAGGAGAGTCCTCCGGCCGCTGCCGTCCGACCGTACACCCCTGACCTTACAGATGGCCCCCCTCCCGTGCTGCCGAAGCCTCAGACTGTGGCGGCTTCGTCCATCTACTCCATGTACACCCAGCAGCCCGTGCCAGGGAAGGGCTACCAGCCAGGCGGTCAGGGCACCCTGCCCCGCAGTCAACCCCGAGGTGATGCACTAATACAGCTACAGCTACCACATGACTTGACGTGTATGTTGTAAATCACAGGTGGAGGTTGCTGTTGGGAGATGTGGTGTTTCACTCCTCCTGATGTTGGTCTTTCTGCTGCCTCTGACGTTTCTGTCTCTGCTTCTTCACAGTGTACGGGAAACCGATCTTCCAGGCCAGCGGGGGGCAGCAGTCTGTCACCACAGACAACGCTGCCATGAATGCTGGGTCCTCAGTGTCCGACGGGAGTGAGGCTGACAGCAGCTGCCCGGGTAACAGCGAAGGTGTCGGTGGAGAGATGGCAGAGCGCGCCCCCCCTCGGCCGCTCAGCCCTACCAAGCTGCTCCCCTTCCTGTCCAACCCTCACAGGAACCCTAGCGACGCTGACCTGGAGGCCCTGCGCCGCCGGCTGCACCACGCCCCCCGGCCCCTGAAGAAACGCAGCTCCATCACGGAGCCCGAGGGCCCGGCTGGACCCAACATCCAGAAGCTGCTCTACCAGAAGACCACTCTGGCTGCCATGGAAACCATCCCCATGGAGACGGTTGGTCCAGCCGGGACGTACATTCAACCTGGGGTCCACGAGGATGGGGTGGGTGGTGCAGATACAACATCCAGGATCGATGACTTCAACCAGCTGCTCGCTGACAGCCCAGAGGACTGCCTGACCCCACCCCCCTGCCTCCTCGCTCGCCCATCCCTGACCCCACCTCCTGCCGCTCCCTGCCACCTCCTCTGGAGGACAAGGAGGAGGAGGAGGTGTGTCCATCTGCCTTAGTCCACCAGGACCACTTTCCAGACGAGTTCCCCCCTTACCCGCCTCCTCCGTACCCCAGCTGTGGGGAGACGGAGCAGGGAGACGACGCCCTTAACCTGCAGCCGCCAGAGGTCACAGGACAGGTCACAGTGCCGCCGGTCAGTGTTAGAACAGAACAACATATAATCAATTCTGACTGATACTTAAAGGGTCAGTTCACCTAAATGACACTCGCTCCCCTTGTTTTCTCTCAGGGTAAGAGGTCGATCCTCCGTAAAGCCGGCTCAGAGCGGATTGACCACAGCATGCGGGTCAAGTTCAACCCTCTGGCCCTGTTGCTGGACTCGTCTCTGGAGGGCGAGTACGACCTCGTCCAGAGGGTCATCTACGATGTGAGTTACCGGTCCATCTGGTTTTATTCTGTGGATCCATCAGGGAGAGAGTCGCTCCTGTCTGGTCTTAAACCTCAAGATACTACAAAGTTATTGGTTGTGTTTTGAGCTTTCAGTTAGCTTTCTAATTGAGGTTAATGTGACTATTTCATCTTAAAAGCTACTGAACGGTTCAGATCAGCAGCTTGACTCTTGATGTCTACGTGTCTGCAGGTGGACGACCCCAGTATGCCGAACGACGAGGGCATCACGGCGCTACACAACGCCGTCTGCGCCGGCCACACTGAGATCGTCAAGTTTCTGGTTCAGTTCGGCGTCAACGTCAATGCTGCCGACAGCGACGGCTGGTGAGTCTGAACCTGATCAACACGCTCCAGTCCTGCCAACATTTCCAGTAGATACAGAAGCTGTGGTAGCAGCTGGTAGGACCAGTTAATGATCGACGATCCAAGAGATGTGTTGGTTAAACACAACCTGTACAGGTGCCAACATTCTCATCCCCCTCATTTCAGGACTCCCCTTCACTGCGCCGCCTCCTGTAACAACGTTCAGGTCTGTAAGTTCCTGGTGGAGTCGGGGGCGGCCGTGTTCGCCACAACATACAGCGACATGCAGACAGCTGCTGACAAATGTGAGGAGATGGAGGACAGGTTACGCCCAGTGCTCCCAGTTCCTCTACGGTGAGAGAAAACACACACCGTGTTGAGCTTCAGGATCTTCATGGTTATGTAACATGTTGACAGAGAGCAGGACTAAAGGAAGCTGGGGTGGTCCTTGGTGGGGTTTCAGATCCTTCAGGAGGAGGTCCTTGAGGGAATCCAGAGAGACCAATAGGAGTTTGTGTTGGTTCTAAAGACTTTAAAGGGGTTCCAGGGGTGTTTAAAGAGGTTTAATTATTCTTTGAGTTTTGTGGACATCTAACAAGGTTCTACAGCAACTTAAGGAAGTTTTAGAGATGTTTTAGATGGAACCATGACAACTCAAGTTATATTTTGGGGTTTTAAATTTAAGCTCATTGGTTCCATGAGTGAAGAGAAGGACTTTCCAGAGGTTTTAGGAGCAGTGATCTTTAGGAGCGCTTGAGCAGATTTAAGGGATGTTATGATGTTTCAGTTGTCTATGATGACGTTACACAGTCAGCTCCAGAGGTCCTAAGGAGGTTTCAGGAGTTTCATGGATCTACCTTTGTCAAACTGTCACAGTTACATGTTATTGAGATGATCCAGTTTTTATATGGTTCCTTCTTTGTCTTTGTCTTGGCAGGCGTTCAGGAGAAGATGGGCGTGATGAACCGTGGTGTGGTGTACGCTCTGTGGGACTACGAGCCTCAGAGTGACGACGAGCTCGGCTTCATCGAGGGCGACTGCATGACGGTGCTGAGACGGGAGGACGAGGTGGAGACGGAGTGGTGGTGGGCAAGATGTGGCGACCGTGAGGGCTACATCCCCCGCAACCTGCTGGGGGTGAGTTTATCTTCTAACTGACAACTGAAGCTGTTGTTAGCTGATATGATGCTTTTGAATATTTACTATTTGTTTCTGGATTGAAGTCCTGCTCACAGCAGCCTGTACAACATCCAAAAACTCAGTTCCTCAGGAAATGCTTTAGAAACTGGCCGTAAAATAAAGTGCTGCTGCAGCAGTCTTCATGTATATATCAAAGGATCCTGCTCATGAAACTCCTCAGGGAATTGAACCGTCGACCCTGCTAGTGTCAGCCGGCTGTTGCTCCAGTTGTCCCTAAATCTCATCTCTTTTAATCAGGTCTAAAAGCAGCTCTGAGAATCTCGTTACTCAACGGTCTTATGTAAGAAGTTTCAGTATTTAATGTTATCTTGATGATGTTTCAGCGAGAAACTCTTTCCTCTTTTTATGTCCCAGCTGTATCTGAGGATCAAGCAGCGGCAGAGGAGCCTGGCTTAACCCCGCGGCTGATGAATCCTTCAAAAGACCAAAACGTTCCTGCGAGGGAGGAGGAGCAGCAAACGAATAAACCTCTGGACACGTTCAGCAGCGACACGTCAGAGGTTGTTGTTGTTTAAAAAGAGAGACAGACGTTCTCTGAACTGGACCTCTGTTTTCACCCTCAGCACAATGAATGTGAAGCGTTGGACAGAAGAAGAAACAATAGCTGATCTGAACAGATAAGTAGCAACATTTATTGGCAGATGTTCAGTTTTAGCTGATGAATCATATCAGTGATTTCTCCTCCAACAGAAACGCCCCCAGAGCCTCACAAACAAATATCAAATGCTTTTGTGTTCATCTTCTTTTTAAGATTTTATTTTCATTTTACTGAACAAGACAAGAAACATGGGGAAAGAAATATGTCCCAGAGGCTGGAACTGAACCTGCAACATCAAGACCAAGATCTTTTCTTTTCAGTATTTAAAGGTAAAAATATCGGAAACTACAAACAAAACATTTCAGTTAAGCAGGTGTTTAACCACATTTGATAATGCTTGTAATGCACAGGAGTAAGTACTGGGGCTGCAGAAGTCCCAAAAACTATTGTTTTGTGTGCATAAGCATCAAATGCAACTTATAGTAGTAATGTGAACAATGAACAAGAACTTGTTCAAACGCAGTCGTAATTTGTGCAGGCAGCTTGTGTCTTCAGAGGCTCCTCAGTTCAGAGTCATTTTATTGACTTATTTATTTTAATAAATCGTCCCCAGTTGTTTTTGTTTTGCAGGTTTGATCCAGCTCAGGGCCTCAGACGGTCTCAGCCCAAAGGTTACTGATACAGTTTTTTATATTTATGTCATTAATGTCCCCAAACCAAAACAGGATGTCTGTGATGAGGAAAAGCACTTGTTTTGAATGAGTATGAACATTTTTTTCCTGTTGTTATAAAAGTTCTTTTATTTATTTAAGTCTCTGCTCTGGTACGGCAGTTTGTTTTTTTTAAAGATTAACAACTAAAGTCATTTGATTTTGTTTATTTTTCCTTCTAGTCAGCAGATGTATGGTGCATATTGACAATTTCAATTCTGAAATCAGCCTGTCCTCGTCACTGATGTTCTTTATGTTCTTAAAATACTGGTAGATTATTTTCCAAAATAAAAGTCTGATCAGCTTTAATCATCTGCTCTAAATCAAACATTGCGAGCTGTTTTTTTTTTTTTTTGGTTTGTTTTTTTTGCTTTTTTTTAAACTTTCAATGGAGCTAGGCTAGCAGTTTCCCTCCACTTCCAGTCTTTGTGCTAAGCAAAGCTAACACTCTGCACTCGACAGACAGAGATGAATCTGATGTCCATCTTCATGTCTGATTCTGGGGAAAATAGAGAAGGAAAAATAAGATTTTCCTAAATAAAATAAAAGATATTTCATGCCTTCTCCTCGTTCCACCTGAACATCCTGCAAAAAGAGGAACAGCTAAAAATCAGAGACAAGATATTCCAGAGTTGTTTTCACTGTGATGGTTTATTTATCAGCTAGAGGACGGTCAGGAGAAAACAAAGTGATAAATCCACTCTTCAGTGTTTAAATGTTCAGCTGTAGCGTCTGTGTGAGGTCAAGTTCAACTTTGACCTCTGGGCACAGCGTCCATGTCGTCCTGCAGAATCAGCTGACGTAGCTCTCCGACACACACATGCAGAATCAGAAGAAAAAGTGCAAAGTCGACGGCAACTCCATTTGAACAGTAAGCAACTTCAGATGCTACACAGGATCCATGGAAAGTACATTCGATATTTAGGTTTACATTTGCACAGAACCTCAGAAAAATAACATTTAAAAACTGCTTCAACACTTCACTGGATACAGATTTCATATCTTAAAGAGAAGATTCGAGTTTTTCTGCCAGTCAAAGAGCATGCAGGTTATGCTGAGCTGCAAAAAGCTGCCGGGTACACAACGTTTTATATCGTCACTAAACATGAACAGTCAGAACAAACTGGAAACCAAGATGCAGGTGTTTCAGTCAGTCGTGTGTAAATGACACTGAAAAGACGCCGTGAATCTCAACAATCTGAACATAAGGCTGTAAAATGTAGAAAAGCTCCATTAGAACACATTTACATAATGAGACATGTTTCTGATGCTTCCTCCAAAACTGGTTAATATCTGTCAAAGTTTCAGTTAAAGGAGAAACTGAATGGAAAAAGGGGAAAATAGGAACTTGTTTCTGTTTGTGCTGAGTCTGCAGATGATCCAGAGCCGACAGCAGGGAATCAAAGTTAGGATTAAAACGGAATAAAGTGCAAAAAAGGACAGAGCATCATAATACGACGAGCTGCTGGGTTTTTCAGATTGAGGTATAAAAATGTATCACTGTACTTTAAATCAATCTAAACTGTTGAGTCGAACTCTGGACGCGTTCGTTAAACTTCTGCACACAAATCAGTAATTTCTGATCTCTAATTAATAAGTTAGTTAACATGTGATCGAAGATTAAATTAGTGGAGAAACGTCTCTGTAGCATCGACTGCTTCCTCCACCATGGACTCTAGAGTCCAGTTTCTTGCAGACTGCTAACGACGTGATGTCAGATTTTGCCAAAGTCAAAGGGAAAATTAAAAATGGGGATTAATTTCTCCTCCATTGAACTCCTCATGAATCCACCTCAGAGTGCTGAGAAGGACGACGGCCTCCCTCGTCACATGCTGAGTGGCAGCAGCAGAGCACAGAAGTCAGCAGAGCACCGGGGTTACGTCTCCTCTCCTCGTCTGAAGACGTTCCTCAAATCCTCCCCAAAAATAATCCCGCTGCCGTCTCATGACAGCCGCTGAGGAAAAGGAGCCTCTTACATCAATCTGTGGCACAACATCAGATTAACTGTCCAGGCTTAAGTCCACTGAGGTCCGCCAGCTTTAACTCAAGACACAAGGCCTGCTGGGAGGAAGATGATGATGATGACGGACTGCGTGACATCGCAGCAGGAGCGAATGAGGACATAACTATAGATCCAGGGCAGGAGGATTAATACGCCGACATGTGGTGGGAGAATAAACCCGATCAGAGGAGCGTTGGTGACGTCTGACCGGTCAAAGTTCTCACGGAGCTCGACATCTGTCCATCGTGCAGCTGCGAGGATGGAGGACGAGTGTTTAATGCTCCTGCAGGTTCTGGTCGTGGTTCTGGTTCTGGTTCTGGTCGTGGTTCTGGAAGGGGGGCAGGAGGCGGGTGACGTGGCCGATGCCCTTGGTGACGCCCTCCCTGAACAGCAGCTTGGCGCCCAGCCGCAGGTACTCGGGGTGTTTGATGAAGCGGAAACGGACCACGGCTCTCTCGCCCGTACGCAGCTCGTCCTGCAGAGAGGAAGTGACATCATGTAGTGACACACGAGACGGAGAACCAATCACATCGCTTTCTGTGACCCACAAACAAACCGACCTTTCCGTGAAGGCACTCCACGGTGGCCGTCTGCCGCACGTTGCCGACGTGCACGGTGACCTGTGACCCCCGGCGGAAGGTCTTGGCGTGGAAGAGCAGGACGATGGCGGCTTCAAACTGACAGCAGATAGTCGGGTTCATCTTGGGACTGACCATCACCATGCCCTGCAACGACCAATCACACGTCACTGTCACCACACGCTGACATCAGCTGAGTGTTCACACTGCAGGTCAGGTTCTCCGTGTTTGGAGAAAACGATTCAGCAGCTCCTGAATCAGATTCATCACAAGATTCATGCAGATTATCGTTTAATGATTTGACCACAAAACGAAAAGTCTAAAGTCGCAGCACCTGGTGAGGATCTAATGTTCCTGACATCGACACTGGTCAATGAAAGGTCAGAGACAATGTTAACGTTAGTTAAAGGAGCAGTGTGAAACACAAACATTAGACCGACCAGAAACACATCAGGGAGTGACTGTGTAGGATGGATTTAGTGCCATCCAGTGGTGAGTTTGCAGACTGCAGCTGAATATGCCGCTCTGTTTTCATTATTTAGACTTTAAAACTTGGAATTATCTCCTATGTCCACAGTCTTTAAGCTACGTGACCTCTGACCTTGCGCAGCAGCGAGCGGTCAAAGTTTCCCAGAGCCAGCGTGGCGGCCTGTCCGGCTCTCAGCACCCTGCAGGCCGAGCGGTTCCTCTGGATGCTGCCCACCTTCAGACGCAGGAAACGGCCCTCGTCTGTCGGACCGACCACCAGCCGCTCGCCCTCCCTACACACTCCGCTGAGGACACACACAGCCAGCGTTACTGCTGCAAAGCATCGTGGGTCATCATTTATTAACATCTTGTTACACAGACTTTAGTCTGGAAAAAGATCAACTCAAAGTGTCTCCCTGCAAATACTGGATCAACGTTTTCTGACCAAGAGACACCTGAACACATCAGCAGTGGATATAACCTGTATCTGTATCTATCACCACCTCCAGCAAACAATCAAGCTGAAGGAAACATGGTCACCACTTCTCCTGATCCTGAATAACAGAGAGAAAAAGACTGACGGCTGTTACACCAAAAAACGATCTGATGATTTTATGAGATGCTGTCAGAATCTCCAGAATAAAAATATGATTTGACATCTTCTTATATTATTTAAATCCTTATTGTCCGTCACTGAGCAAGAAAATGAAATGTTAAAAAATAATAAAAAGTGCTCATATTCACACTTGAACTGCAGCTTTTATCACTGTTATTATCTTCGATTAAATCCTGACAGGACGTGGTTCACCACTCCTACACTGCTGTATAATACGATGTGTGAAATGAGCTCAGGTCGGTGCGGTCTCACCTGTACAGAGTTCCTCCGACCACGGTCCCAACATCAGGAACTGAGTAAATCTCATCCACCTGTGAACAAACACAGAGATGAAGGGATCTTCTGTCCGCTCACGTCAGCATCTTCCTCTAAATCTCTATCAAAGTCACTTCAACGTTTTATTCCAGAGACTCTGATTTAACTGTTGATGTTTTATTATCATCAGTCAGAAGAATTTCTACTTCAGAATCACTGCATTAGAACAGAGCTGTTTCATTAGAGGTTGTCATTATATTCAGCCACAGATCACAGCATCATGGAGCCACAGACACGAGTCAGTTTGGATTTTTCCAGGAGTTTCCAGGACATTTTCAAAGACCCACCACACACGTCATAAACTGTAAATAAAATGACGACGTCTCAGAGTCTTCAGAGTGTTACAGAACTCAACAACACAGGATGAGTTTGTGTCTTCTTCAAGGCCGCTCAGTGTTTTCCAGAACTTATTATGCCTTATTTTTTTATTCCAGTGTGTGTGTGTGTGTGGTGTGTGTGTGTGTGTGTACCTGGAACTCAGTGAGCTGCTGCATCAGCTCCTCCTGCTCTTTGCTGTTGCTCAGCGGAGGGAGGATGTTCAGGAAAACCTTGAGCAGGTCCAGACTCTCTCCAGACACAGTGGACAGGGTGAAGATGGGTGTGATGCTGCGCACACACACACACACACACAGTAGTATCAGTAATATCAGTAGTATCAGTAGTATCAGTAGTAGTAGTATTAGCAGTATTTTTCTCACCATGACGACTGGGTGAACTGCTGGGCGGCGGTGACGGCGTCGTCCGGGTTCGACACCACCATGGGGACCTTGTTGCAGCCCGGCTGCTTCAGGACTCGCTCCAGCTGTCGGACGGTTCGCTCCACGGTGCCGCGGGAGCACAGGTCCACTTTACTGACCACAATGAAGATGGGAACCTTCAGCGCCATGGCCAGGCCCAGGTGCTCCCGGGTGGTCCCGGCTGGACGGAGGAGAGGAGGAACACGGAGAAGACAGAACATTCAGTTCAATAAACCAGCTCCTCCATCGCTGAGCTCGTCTTAAAACTGTTCACTTCTGACCTCTAGTGGTGGTTTTTAGGTACTGTTTTTAATTTCTCCTCCAGCACTGGAAGCAGAGGAGAACATACTAAATACACTACAGGTCTGATGTTGCTGCTCCCTGCTGCTCACCGATGCCGGTGTTGGCGCTCACCACCAGCATGGCGAAGTCGGGGCAGTAGCTGGTGAGGCCGAAGATGGTGGTCTTCAGGTACTTGTGGTGTCCGGCCAGGTCGATGAAGGTGATCATCTTGGAGGAGCTCTCGCAGATCTCCTCGGCTGTCCGAGACTCGCTGTAGTTCACGACCTGCACGACCGAACGGGGTGGTGATGAGCAAAGTGCGAGCAGAGGTTTTTTTTACTTCAGTATCGGTTCATTAAAACGAGTCGGAGCGATCACCTCTCCTTTGCTGTTGAAGCCCAGGATCTCGAAGCTGATGCTGGAGGTGCGTCCGGTCTGGATCTCGTGCAGGTGTCTGAAGAGGTTGAGTCGAGCCCGGCCTCGCCCGTTGTCCAGCTCGCCCTGCGTCAGGACGCCCAGCAGGGTCGACTTCCCCGAGTCCACGTTCCCCAGCACTGCTACCCGCAGGTCCAGGAACTGTCCCGGTCCAAAACAGCACGACGGAGGAGAAGCATCGTGTGTTCATATTTGATTAAAAATAACAACTAAGACGTCTCTTTCATCAGGATCAACAGGGACGAACGTGGAGGACAGAATCTCACCTGCTGATCATCAGGAACCTTTCGAACGAGGACTTCTGCGATTTTCCGAGTGTTTCTGTCTAAGTCGTAGTCCACCTCCCTCTCTCGGAGCAGAGTGATGTCCGCCCCGACTCTGAGGAGGGAAACAAAACCTGATCAGAAAAATGAAAACACAGCCTGACATTTGTTTTTATCATTAATGACCATTTACACTTCCAGATAAGCTGAAAGTTCTTTGGATGTATGAGGTGACCTACTTCTCTGCCATCCTCTTTAAGGTCTTGAGCGAGGCCTTCATGTCGGCCTCGGTCAGGCCAACCAGCAGGCCGTTGTCCTCCACTCCGATCTGGTAGACGGCCTCGCCGCGACCCTCCTGCAGACGCCACTTCAGCTGCGTGGCCAGATGCTCGAAGCGATACTGAGTGGGGTTTACCAGCTTCAGCTGCGACGACAGCAGAGACGTGACAATGGAGCAGGTAAATATCCACTGAGTGCACTGTTTAGTTTAGTAATAAGATATAAAATAAGTCTGTTACCTTATATTCAATGTTTCCTTCTTCAGCCTGGAAACAGACAGAGAACAGTTAACACCAAACGAATGTAAAAGATTGACTGAAAGCCAGACCTGATCACCTGACAGCAGTGCTGGACCTCACTAACTAATGTGTCTGACTGGGATCAGGATGTTACAGCAGCAGATGTTCAGATGTCTAAATACACAACTTTACTTCCTTGTTAAAGTTGTAAAATATTTTCTCTGTGCCTAAAAAAACATCTGGGAAATAAAACCATTTTACACAGAGGCAGATAAAAACATCAGTATGTGACTTTTATCTTCTAAATGTCCAAGCTGTCCTGTGTTTATGTTGTATCTTATTAACAGAGCAGGTGGATGCATACCACACCCCCTCACATCCACCTTGTCTTTCATTAGCTCCTCTTGCAATTTAAGGTTTATTTTGATAGATTAAACATTAATTAGCATATGATGCTTTTCCTAAATCAACTGGATTGTATACAATTAATTCACCTGGCCTCACCACTTATTACATTATAATAATATCTGTTTAAACAACTTCAAATGTTGAAACTATTCCAAAAGTTGGAAGCTAAACATAGTAAACCAAACACTGGTGTTGTTACAACATATGCCGAATTATTAATTGGTCATCATCGTTTCAGAAACGATGTGAGTCAACCTCTTTGGCCTCTGAACATTAAACATTTAGACAAAAACATTTTAAACTGTCAGATATTTGAGTGCAGTTTGGTGTGACGTTTTCTCCAGGCGACAAAGCAGCAGATGCCTCCTCTATAAGAGTTTCTACGCCATGTTCTGGATATTTTATTACTGTGGTGTCATTTAAATGTAACAGCAATTAGCCTGCGGTTAGCTAGAGTTTACTGCAGCACCACTAGCTAGCTGCTAGTTTAGCGGCTGGACGTCCCGATAATCCCCAGGCTAAAGAGCGCTAGCTACCTCCGGTGGTAAATACGGTGGCGGCGTTTTGTTGTTCCGGTTGTTCTTTTTGCTCCTTCTTCTCCGGCCCCGTTTGCCTCTTCTCGTTCGCGACTTTTTCGACGTTTTCTTCCCGTTGTTACCGGAGCCGGAGCCCGGTCCGTGTCTGCCGTGTCCGGGCGACACTGCACCACTTTCGGACAAATCCACCATCGCTGATCTCAGGACGTCAGCCTGAAAACGGGAGATCACCGGGAGCAGCCTGAACTCACGGTAACGAAGGAGCATATAAAAACAACAACAACAACGCGGCTCTCCCTCCTAACATCACCTCTACACACACACACGGCCTGTCTGAGTGAAGAGCTGCGGCGGAGGATGCTCTCTCCTCAGCATCATCAACACTGTCAAGTCCGCTGCACTGTTTCACCTTCCGGCTTCCGGTTACGACTTTCAAAATATTTCACCAGCAGGTTTGCCAAACGGGAAACTGACTTGAACTTCAAAATAAAAGAACAGCAGCTGCCGAGAACCGCTTCATTTAATAAAAAATACATTTTAGTGAGCAGCAGATTGAAGCGATATATATCAGAGAAGAAGAAGAGGAAAGTTCAGATCCTCAAACCATCACCTGGCTGTTCTGTCGTCTGACTCCGCCCACGTGCACAGACACAGCCAATCGCAGTGTTCTACGTCATCTTATGTGGCCTGCAGTGAAGCCACAGGTATTTTAGACGGCGCACCTTGAGGAAAAGAGGAACTGTAAGGCACATTTTAATTAATTTATCGCTTTGTTAAAATATATAATTTGTGTTTAAAGTAAACAGGAGATGCTACATTAGTTCCACATGTCAAAATATCGTATGAAAGTTTTACAGCTTTTACTCAGGATCTAAAAAAAAACTCTGAATGGAAAACAGGGAAATCCTGTTTGTTTGTTTATTTGTTTGTTTGTTGCTTTCTGACTGTTCTGATGATTTTCTAATGACACACTTAGCGCGTCGTCACTTCAGGTCACGTTGAACTTACTGCCTCCAGTGATACTTTGGATATTGTTGTTTTTTTTTAATCAATAATTCTGTTAAAATAAATAATAAATAGGACCAGACATATCTACAGTGTGTTAGAAAGCATCAGTGATGGGAGTTAAGTCTTCATATAATTTAAGTCTTCAAGATAAACTCATGTTTTTTTTGTTTTTTCTTTGGAAGAAAAAAGACTATTATCATTTATACTATAGGGTGGTTTCCCATGTTCAGAGTGGTTTCTTTTGCCACATGATCTTCATTGTTTAACAGAATCTGCCTCATATCTTCAGATGCTATTAAATATTTTCGCCTCCTCATTAAAGGTAAGATGATATTCAGTGTGTGTTCACTTTGCTTCTGCCTCAGTATCAGTGCTTTTCCTGTGATTTACATTTCACTCGCAGTGTAAAGCTTCAGTGTTGTGACCTGGTCGTCTCATCAGTCATTACGTTCATGTCTGTGCTCAAAATGTTAAAAAAAAGTGACAGTAAAAACACATGACAGGCTGCGACATCAGAAACAAACAACTGACACAAACCAATCCAAAGCTTTTAGCATTTAATTTTCATTTTAATGTTTTTAATGTGACAAACACAGATTACAGAGTTCTTGTTCATTCATGATCTTCTCTCTTTGATTTGTCTCAAAAATAATATTAATATTAATAATATTCAACTTTGTCATGATTTTAGAGAATCATTGCAGATACTATAGCTGTTGCAGTTATTAGATTACAAGACATTTGTTTAAAAAATCTGTTAAACCCTGATAATAATAACACCCTAATAATGTGGGGACACTGAAGGACTGAAAAGACAAGTTAAAGGTAAAAATACAACATAAGTTAAATAAAGACATAACAAACCTTAAAGACATAGCCACATTAATTGTATTCAGTTGAAAATACAGTTACCCTGTACATTACCACTGACTGTGTACATCAGTTACCAGAAATGACAGTGAATCTTTTAATTGAAGGTTCCCTTCTAGACATGTCTTTAATTATGTTAAATATTCTATTAGGTTTAGGTTTAACATAGTTTTCCTTCATAAAACCCTTTTTAGGTGAAAAAAGCCCCCCAAGTTGATGGGATTGGTTCCCTAGGTATGTGATGAATGAAACCCAGGTTGTCTAATCTGTGTTTTTGAGACTGGTCATTAGCACTCTGCAGTTCCAAGGCGGAAATACTCTGCACTGTATTTAATGCTTTTTTCACTTGATATGCCTTGGATTATATAAAAATCAGGGTTAAATACTTGATGTTCTTTGGAGGGGGGCTTTAGAAAATAATTAGTCTGTGATTGTTTGGAATGATTTTATTCATTCTAATCCGGTGGCATCCCTGTACTGACAGCTGTGCTACTATTGTAGTATGAAAACATTGTCAGGTACAGTATATTTTTTATTCAATCTTGGGTTTAAATGAAAAGATCAATGTGACAAGTACACCACAGGCCAAAAGTTTGGAAGCAAGATCAAATTTGTACAAAAAAAGATCATAGTTTCATTGGTATATTTTGTAGCAAAATAAACATGATTATTATTTAGAGTCACTTATCAGGATACATTTTTACTATAATTATCAGGTATTTTGGTCTTTCTTGCTTAGACATTGCTTTCTTCAAAGTAACCTCCTCTGGCTTTAACAACAGCATGGCATATACAGGGTATTCCTTCCACAAGTTTTTTAAGGTATGTGCCAGGAATTGCATTCCAAGTTTTCTTAAGTTCATCAATGAGAGACTGCTGATTCGTGGGACACACTTTTCTGATTGATCGATCCAATTTGTCCCACACAAGCTCAATTGGAGAGAGGTCTGGAGACTGAGGGGGCCAAACCATCATTCAAAGAACACCTTCCTCTTCTTTGTTGTCTAGGTAACAGAGCTTCGAAGAATGCTTAGGGTTATTATCTTGCTCCAAAACAAACTTTCGACCCACAAGTCTCAGTCCAGATGGAACCGCGTGATCCTGGAGGATGGAGTGGTACTGTTCCTTCTTCATAATACCCTTTACTTCAAACAAATCTCCTACTCTATCACCTGCAAAACATCCCTATTCCATGGCACTACCACCTCCATGCTTTATTGTGGGTGTTACGCATGGTGCTTTAAGGCGTTCACCAGTTTGCCAATTTTTGTGTGCTTTTGTCCACTCATATCTCTTTTTCTTGTTATGTGGACAAAGTAGCATTTTTTTTTTTTTTTTGCAGATACACAACCTTTCAGACCAGCCTTTCTCAAACGTCTTTTCACAGTTGTCAGATATATGGGTTTTGACCTTGTCATGTTGATTTTCTCCCTTATTTGTGGTGCTGTTTTTCGCCGATCTCTCTTACTGGTGATAATGATACGTTTATCCTCTGCCTTTGTAGTAACCCTCTTTCTACCAGACCTTTTTCTATCATCATAACTTCCAGTTTCTTCTAGTCTCTTTAGGGAACTCCTTTGTTGGACACCATTATGCGTTTTGCAATTTCTCTTTCAGTGTGTCCTTCTTTCCTCAATGTACAAATCTGTGTTCTTGTTTCTTTACTCAGCTGTTTCTTTCTAGCCATTTCGGTGGTAGTTTGTCAGAGATATGAACACAGTTGAGATATATTGGGATTTTTGTAAGCAAACTGCGTGAAGTGAATAATGCAAACTGTGATTTGTTTTTTACTTTCACACTGAAGTTGTGACTCTTGCAAATCCTCTCAACCCTAAAACTAAGCCCTTCTTTTCTTTTGTTAACATTTATTCAGCAATGGTCTGGTAACATCAATGTATATCAATGAAAGCAAAGTCTGATCATGCAGAAAATACATCCCAAAATCAGTGGAACCCATACTGGTTTTTAAGAAAGGCATTGTGAACAGAAACTTGAAGTTGCTTCCAAACTTTTGGCCTGTAGTGTATATTCATTGTTGACAAAGAGATCAGACAGTTTGATTGACAGGACAGATGATCAGAGGAGCAGAGTTTATACCACCATGATTAGGACAGGGACTGAAGAATGGGTAGAGTTTCTCAGTGAAGGAGCAGCCAGTAAAGGAGTAGATGAGAGCTGCAGCATCTACGTCATAAAAGGAGACCAGACCCTCCTCATAATCCACAAACACCCCCACCTTCTTAGGACCAGACTTCAGAGAGAGAGTGATTGGAGGGTCATCAAGAGCTTTATAATCCTTTCCACTTCTTAACCATATCGTCCAGTACCCATTCTGAGGTCTCAGTGTGATGTCTCCCTTCCTCTTGATCGACTCTCTGGCCACTCCTAAAGTCCAGTCAGTCTTTCCTTTAACCTGAACCACAAAGTTTAGTCTGCCTGAAGAGAAACTCTGCTTTCCTAAAGCATTAACACGGTTAGAAAACCTCCCTGGGTTGTCTGGAAGATTTTTCCTCACATCACCATGTTTCACTTGTTTCTCATCATCAGACAGGATGAGTTCAGGATTTGCTGTATCAGGATCCAGAGTCACATCCACTGCATACTGCTGGACCCTCTTCAGCTCAGCCTCAAACAGCTTCTTCATCTCTTTACTGAGCGTCTCCTCCAGCTGAGCCACGGCTCTCACCACAGTCCCCTCATATGATGGTGGACGGACTCTGACCTCTGTCCAGTCCTTGGTGGGTGGAGCAGCTTTCAGGGATGGGAAGTTTTGGAGGAGGTGGAGGTGGTCTTCAGAGAGTGAGAGCTGCTCCACTTTAGTGCTTCTCTTCATCAGCTCAGAGATTTCCTGTTCCAGCTCTGTGATCAAGTCTTCAGCCTGTTTCTCTGTGGTTTTCTGTTTCTCTTCCATCTCCTTTATGAGCTGGTTCAGGCCTCTGTCAACAGACTCCTTCAGAGCAGTGAAGACCTGAACACCTTCTGCTTTCTCTCTGTCTGCATCATCTTTACTGATCTTGACTGAGTGTTTGATCTTCTCAATCTTCAGTCGTCTCTTCTGGATCATCTGCTGAATTTCAGCCTCTGTCTTCTCCAGCTCTGCCTTCTTTCCTTCATATTCTTCTTTCAGAGGAACAACATAATGTGTCCTGTGGTCTAAAACAGAGCAGAGCATGCAGACACATGTCTGGTCGGTCTTACAGAACAGCTCCAGAGGTTTATCGTGCTTCGTACACATCCTGTCTTCCAGGTTCTCCACAGGGTCCATCAGCTGATGTCTTTTCAGGACTGACACTGTCAGATGAGGCTCCAGGTGAGTCTCACAGTAGGAGACCAAACATACCAGGCAGGACTTCAGGGCCTTCAGTTTGGTTCCAGTGCAGACGTCACAGGAAACTTCTCCTGGTTTGGCAAGTTGTTGCTCTGAGCTGCTGCTGCTGGCTTTCTGTTGAGCTTCCTGTCTGAACTGAGCAACCATCTCAGAGATGAAAGTGTTGATCTTCAACTGAGGTCTTGTGTAGAAAACTTCATTACACATGGGACACTGGCAAGAGACATTAATATTCCAGTGTTGATTGATGCAGTTTTTACAGTAGTTGTGTCCACATGGTGTGGAGACTGGATCAGTGAGCACATGCAAACAGATGGAGCAGAGATATTGATCTTCAGATCTCAGGTTGCTGGCAGCAGACATGTCTACACCCTGAGACCAAAAGTGAGAGTGTAAAAATATTTAGAGAATCATTCATTGGTGTTGAGTATAGCAGTTAATAAAAAGAAATAATGTAGAATTTTATAATTTCACTTAACTTGGTAACACTTTATATTACAGGCTGCAATATACAACTTAATCATTCCAGAGTTACAGTGTAATCCTTTAAGTACTAGTGCAGTATGTACCAATACATATTCAAGGTGTTGTCTAAAATTTCTGAGACTGTCCATGTTCTGAATGATTAGAAACCAGCACAGTAATACGCATGTAGTAGGTGCCAATAATAACCTATGGACATACTGTACATAACCAACCAGGGGCCTTGGGGGACACGAAAAAAAATGTCTCGTGAGACACCTGGTTGGGCAGAGGCCCAAAGCTCATGCCCTGCTCAAGTCCTTAGGGGTGAAACATTAAGGCATTAAGGCGCCAGTGCCTGTAAAATTGAGACAGGTATCCAGTAGTTAAAAAAGTAACTACAAGTTCTTTGTAGGACCCTGAATTGTTACCCCCTTATTCCATAACTTATCATCTTGTTCCCCAGCACCAATTGGTATATGAGTACTTATTGGTACTGGGGAACAGGAACACTAGTACAAAGGATATTTACATCTTAACTCTGGGGTAAGCTACACAGTACATTGCAGGCTGTAATCTAAAGCATTACCCTTAACCTCACTCAAATACACCTAACAAGTGTTCTTATGAGATGAAAAGAGTAGAATTTCCTGTTTGATTCGACCTCTCAGTTTGTGTTAATGCTGTTTGTTGAAACACAGTAAATATTATCAGATGTACTCACCAGTATTTGAGCAGTTTTTGAGAATATCCTGATGAACTCTGTTTAATTTTTTTTAGACAGAAATGCAGAGTTTTGTCTCGAGTGCAGCTCTGCTGTCACTCTGACAAACTTTCAGTTTCATTTAATTAAAAGTGACACTGAAGGTTTCCTGTTCTAGCGTTGCTCCACCTTTCACTGCAGCTCTGTCTGTGAGGTTTGGTTTCCTCCAGGTTCAGACATGATTATAGTGTCTTACATTTGGCACAAGATGAGTTTAATCTTTTGTGAAACTTATTATCACAGCTCACTGAACAGTTTTCACAAACAGTTCTCTACAGTCCTCTACAGCTCTGCAACAATCCCATCATCAGTCCAGAGTTCAGCTCACTAACTGTTTTATAATGTTCTAACCTCTTTATGTGATTCTTGTATTTGCTTCTTTCCTCCAGTTGTTTCTGAATCAGACGAGGATGTTGAGAGGTGTGTACAGTCTGTTCATGTCTCTCTCTGATGTGTGCTGTGATGCTGACCTCTGCTGGACACAGGTGAGAAACACATCTGACTTATACAAATCTCAGAGACTCTGAGGTCAAGACTCCAGTGTCAAAATTAAACTCTTCCTCAAACAGTTTCTTCCTCTGCTGCAGTGAAACTGTACGGCAGAGTAGTGTCACTATTTTTACAGCATCTGTTTTAGTCTCTGACATATATCAACATTTACTGTCTTTTATAAATGAGGTGGAGGACTCAGTGCTGGGCTAAGTCACCTGTTGTGTCCATTAGGAACATAACCAATGTTAGTTTGTAACCATGGTAGATGACCACAGTGGATATCCAATCAAGAGGCTGGATCTAAGGATCAGACTGAATAAAAACACAGACCAAGACACTTCTCTTTTTTTAAGTTTATCAACACGTAAATTCATACAGCGTATTTAAAGGTTTGAGAGGAAACAGTCTTTATGCTCATTTCATTTGAGTAAACCTTTATCTCTGTCATCTACATTACAGACACATGGTTGTTTACTGATACTGACCCAGTTCAGCTGTAAAATGGTTCAGTGACACAGCTTCTGCATGTTATCAAAATGTGTCTGTTACTGCAATAAAAAGTAGAAAAGACATCGTCCTTGTTAACATCTATAGAGATCAATAGAATTATACCCACAGCAAAGTAACTCACACACTAGCTCAGAAAGATCTTAAAACCAAAATAAAATAACTCTGTATCAGTACAACTGCATCACCAGCCCAGTAATCTATAAACTTAAAAAAAAAATCAACTATCACTACGTTGCTTAGTGTAAAAGACAGGTGCCACATATATTTTCCCTTTATTACAACCCTTTATACCAGTGACTCATACTGTCTCTGTTTCTGTTCGAACTATGAAGCCTTATGACACCATGACTTTTATGACAGAGTTTCTTCATGTGTGGTTCCCACCATGAAGCATGGAGGAGGAGGTGTGATGGCGTTGGGCTGCTTTGCTGATGACACTGTTGGTGATTTATACAAAATAACACATTCAGCCATCATGGCTACCACAGTATTCTGCAGCGACATGCCATCTGGAGGCTTCGTAAGGACTACCTGAGAGTGATGGAGTGTCAGATGACCTGGCCTCCATAATCACCTGATCTAAACCCAACTGAGATGGTTTGGGTAGAGTTGGACCACAGAGTGAAGGCAAAACATCCAGCAACACTGTTGGAAAACCATTTCAGATGACTACCTCATGAAGCTGACAGAGAGAAAACTAGAAGTGTGCGAAGCTGTCATCAAAGCTAAAAGTGGCTACTTTGAAGAATCTAAAATATAAAACATATTCTAGTTGTTTTAACACTTTTTTGTTTACGACATAATTTCATATGTATATGCATATATTCCTTCATAGTTTTGATATCTTCAATATTAATCTACAATGTAGAAAACAGAAAGACAAGAGAAAATAAAGAAAAACAATGGAATGAGAAGGTGTGTCCAAACATGTGAGTGGTACTGTATATTTACGCTATGTAAAGATTATTGAGTTTACTCATTGTTGACAATCCTTCATCATAAAAAGATCAGACAGTTTGATTGACAGGACAGATGATCAGAGGAGCAGAGTTTTTACCACCATCATTGAGACAAGGACTGAAGACTGGGTAGAGTTTCTCAGTGAAGGAGCAGCCAGTAAAGGAGTAGATGAGAGCTGCAGTATCTACGTCATAAAAGGAGACCAGACCCTCCTCATAATCCACAAACACCCCCACCTTCTCAAGGCCAGACTTCAGAAAGAGACGGACTGGAGGGACGGCGAGAGCTTCGTACTCATTTCCATTTTCCAAACATATTGTCCAGTAACCATTCTGAGGGCTCAGGTTGATGTTTCCCTTCCTGTTGATCGACTCTCTGGCCACTCCTGAAGTCCATTTAGTCTTTCCTTTAACCTGAACCTCAAAGTAAAATCTGCCTGAAGAGAAACTCTGCTTTCCTAAGACACAAACACAAGTAGAAAATCTCTCTAGGTTGTCTGGGAGATTCTTCTTCACATCACCATGTTTCACTTGTTTCTCATTATCAGACAGGATGAGTTTGGGATGTGCTGTATCAGGATCCAGAGTCACATCCACTGCATACTGCTGGACCCTCTTCAGCTCAGCCTCAAACAGCTTCTTCATCTCTTTACTGAGCGTCTCCTCCAGCTGAGCCACAGCTCTCACCACAGTCCCCTCATATGATGGTGGACGGACTCTGACCTCTGTCCAGTCCTTAGTGGGTGGAGCAGCTTTCAGGGATGGGAAGTTTTGGAGGAGGTGGAGGTGGTCTTCAGAGAGTGAGAGCTGCTCCACCTCAGTGCTTCTCTTCATCAGCTCAGAGATTTCCTGTTCCAGCTCTGTGATCAAGTCTTCAGCCTGTTTCTCTGTGGTTTTCTGTTTCTCTTCCATCTCCTTTATGAGCTGGTTCAGGCCTCTGTCAACAGACTCCTTCAGAGCAGTGAAGACCTGAACACCTTCTGCTTTCTCTCTGTCTGCATCATCTTTACTGATCTTGACTGAGTGTTTGATCTCCTCAATCTTCAGTCGTCTCTTCTGGATCATCTGCTGAATTTCAGCCTCTGTCTTCTCCAGCTCTGCCTTCTTTCCTTCATATTCTTCTTCCAGAGGAACAAACTCATGTGTCCTGTGGTCTAAAACAGAGCAGAGCATGCAGACACATGTCTGGTCGGTCTTACAGAACAGCTCCAGAGGTTTATCGTGCTTCGTACACATCCTGTCTTCCAGGTTCTCCACAGGGTCCATCAGCTGATGTCTTTTCAGGCCTAACACTGTCAGATGAGGCTCCAGGTGAGTCTCACAGTAGGAGACCAAACACACCAGGCAGGACTTCAGGGCCTTCAGTTTGGTTCCAGTGCAGACGTCACAGGAAACTTCTCCTGGTTTGGCAACTTGTTGCTCTGAGCTGCTGCTGCTGGCTTTCTGTTGAGCTTCCTGTCTGAACTGAGCAACCATCTCAGAGAATAAAGTGTTGATGTCTAGGTCAGGCCTAGTTTTAAAAACCTTGTCACACAATGGACACCGGGACGGGACATTAATATTCCAGTGTGTCGTGATGCAGTTTTTGCAGTAGTTGTGTCCACATGGTGTGGAGACTGGATCAGTGAACACATCCAGACAGATGGAGCACAGAAACTGATCTTCAGATCTCAGGTTGCTGGCAGCAGACATGTCTACACTCTGAGGATGAAAGATAAAAAGTATTTGTCCATCTGACACGTGTCAGTGTGAAACAAAAAGAGTGGAACTTCTTGTTTGATTTGACCTCTCAGTTTGTGTTAATGCTGTTGAAACACAGTAAATATTATCAGCTGTACTCACCAGTATTTGAGCAGTTGTTGAGAATATCCTGATGAACTCTGTTTAATTTTTTTTAGACAGAAACGCAGAGTTTTGTCTTGAGTGCGTCTGCTGTTACTCTGTCAAACTGAGTTTCGTTTTAGAAGTATGACGTTGACTCTCTCCCATTTGTAGTGTTGCTCCACCTCTCACTGCAACTCTGTCTGTGAGATTGTTTTAATCCTCCTTCATGTTCAGACATGATTATAATGACATACATTTGGCACAAGATGAGTTCAGGGATTCAGATTCAGTATTCAGATTCTTACAAACTGTGGTCAGTCATCTACAAGTGAAGGTCTGTATTCAACATGCTAAGTGAGTTTACCTTTGTGTGACTGTACTTTTAATATGAAAACTAAAAGTATATGTTATACAGAAATACTGTTGTGTGTTATATATTGATTATACATGGTATGGAATAATATGTTGTAAAGTGTCAATATGTGGCCAATTTTAGGTACTTAATACGCTACAGGGTTATTTAATAGTAAAGCACTACATTATATTTCATATACCCTTCATTTATTTTTCAAATAAAATCTTTATTGGAAAGGTAATATATAGTATATCAAATAAACTTAGTGAAACAAACAATATATCCCTCTGAAATGCAGTCGAGTACAGGTGTAAAGAATGAAATTTAACTGCCAGAGTAAAGTACAAATTCCTCTAAATTGTACAGTGAGTAAAAGTACTTTCCACTACTGTACTGCCATGAACATGAAGGGTTTTGTGTTTTAGGAGACCTCACTATTGTATTTATGGAAGCCCTTTTCCACCAGCAAAAGAAAACAATGAAGAACAATGGCTATGACAAAGCACACATAATAACAAAAAGACCACACATTTTGAGCATTTATATATGAAATATTATAATAAATGATTGTATTTGTATTGTATTGTAATTATATACAATATATATAAGATTATGAAACAAAGTTTCCTCCACCACCTCCCTGGCCTACTCATAATTTTGATTTTGTATCTCAAAATCTTTTTCTTAGAAAGTCAAAATGTTGACTATTTATCTATAAATTTCACTGTTTACATACTGTTCAATGTTTTCACTATGTAATTTTTATATATTTTGTTAGAGTTTTCCGTTTTTAAAATGTTTATCTCAAAACATTAAGATTTTTTAATCATTAACTATTTTTTTCTTCTTCTTCTACGCTTTCTTTTTAGTACGTTCCTGCACGCTGTTTATTTTGAAAATCTTAGCCGGAAGTAGCACAACTTCTTGTTATGCTAGTTTAACAGTGAAGTGGAGGCTGGTGGACAGAAACTTCTCCGGACGCACCATCTTCACACGGTGACCCCGGTTCTGTGAGGGGAGTGAGGACTCTAAATGTCCGTGTGAGGGTCCTCAGACACCGGGCTGCTCACTTCACCGACCCGCTCTGATTTTTACAGCCACTGTTAGCCTGCGGATGCTAACTTCAGCTAGCCCGGAGCTACCGTAGTTAGCTTCCAACTCGCCACACAGCGGGAGGACAACACAGAAGCCCTGCTGGTTTTTCTCTGTTTTTATTGTCCCAGCGGGGCGACACCGTGACAGTGAAGGATGTGGAGGGTAACTTTACAGGCGTTTGGTGTTTTGCTCTTGGCCTGGTTCTTCGGGAACTTTGTTCTGGGCTGGTTTCAGCAAAACAACGTAAAACCCCAAACGCAGCACAGCGAGCATCCGAGCGGAGCGTCGGACCCGGACCAGAGCTGCCTGTGTCATGTAGGTAACCTCCACACACTGACTTAACCTCAGTGTGTGTGTGTGTGTGTGTGTGTGTGTGTGTGTGTGTGTGTGTGTGTGTGTAGCTTTAAAAACGACAACACGACACAACCACAGTTTCCATTGAGGAAATCTTCTAGCATTTTCTACTGTCATCTTAATTTGACGTCACCCTGTGTGTGTGTGTGTGTGTGTGTGTGTGTGTGTGTGTGTGTGTGTGTGTGTGATGCTAGCTAGCTGCAACTCTCCATTAATGTGTGTGTGTATGTGTGTGTGTGTAAGTCACATTCTTACTATTTTAATGTTGATATTAAATCATGTTGGTGGCTCTGAAATGAAAGTGTGTGTTCACTGAGGCCGGAAACAGACGGTGTCAACAACAAGAATATTTTGTTATTTAATAAAATAAAAACAGTCGACACGTCAAATCAAATTAAACTAAACTAAACTCTCACATTTGTTTTTAGATATAAAAATAAAATGTCCTCGTGAGTGAAGGTGATTAAGACGTCGCTGCTGGTTTCTTTATAAAATATTTCTCTTCATTACAATCAGTGGATTCATTAAAGAGGTTTAAGTATCTCAGACAGATTCGAGTCAAACTGGTGTTATTTCAGTTACACAGTAGAAAAGCGTGGTGTACTCTGATTGGCTGATGGCGGAGCTCGACTCCTGCCCGCTCATGGGAGTTGTAGTCTTCTGCGTCACGGCCGACAGAGCGTTCCCTGCGGCCTCAGAGCCCGCTGAGGACTACAACCAGGGAGGCGGAGGGCGGAGGGGCGGGGTTTGGGTTTTGACAGCGGGTTGTTTTGGAGGCGGGGCCCCGGAGGAGCGTGGGGCCGCGGGTCTGAAGTGACAGCTCAGCCCGCAGACCGAGCTGCTGCTGCTGCTCAGACTCATGGGAAGTTCACCAGGAGCAGGTTTTAATCTGAAGCAGGTGGAACAGAAGAGTGAAGATGCTGAGAGCGCTCGGCCTCCTCCTGCCCTTCCTGACGCTCGGCGGACTGCTGCACTCGGAGGTTTGGGTTGAGTCTGTGTTCTGTGTCATGCTGAGAGTTTCCAGGTGATTGTGAAGGCGTGTGAGCAGCACGAGGCAAATCTGACGAAATACAGAACCAGAGAAAGACTTTAAACCAGGGAGAGAGACCAGGGTCACATCAGGGTTTCTCATGGTTCAACACCGATCGTTCTTTACAGAACGAAGTGTCCAGAGCTGGCTCCATATGTTTGGTCAAATCCTGGTCTGAGAACTTAAGGACGTGTTCCTTTAAGGTAGAAAACAGGAGGAAGTGATGTGTTATTGTAGAATTATTTCCACCATGGTCGACTGAAAATATAATTTACCACCAAAGTGTGAAACCCAGATTAACTGTAAATAAGAGTAAAGTTTTTACTGGAAAGTTAATTCCTCACGTATGAATTCTGTGAATCTTTTATTATATTAATAACAACACTTTTCTTCCTGGAGATATCCTCAGCAGTGTTTAAGAAGCTGCTTCATTCTGAATAAACTCAACAGTCACTCGTTACTGTGAGTTGTAGATTTCCACTTGTTCTGCGTCTCCATGTTTTCAGTCACGTAACATTTGCACAGTTGAAACACATCAAACCCTGATTGGATCATTTCACAGGTCAGAGCTGGTGAAGCAGCTCTGCAGCTTGTTTGCATGTCTGTCGATGCAAATAGCAAAAACAAAAGAGACTAAAGCTGAGATGGTAAAACCAGCCGGAGATCAGATAAACAGGCCGAACACCAGAGACGAGACGCTGACCTGCTGACCACAGCTTTCATTCATCAGGTGGTCGGGTTGACCCTCAGTGTTTACCAGCTAAACCAGGTGTTTGCTGTGGATTAAGACGACGTGTGATGGGTGGTTACCTGGTGGTGTCGGCGCCCCACCTGTAACGCCCTCCTCTGTTTACTGAACTTATTAATGCTCCCAGATTTACACTGCAGCTCAAACACTAACAGGTGAGCAGCAGTTTGTGGGAGGTGCTGTGTGGGTTCAGGTGTATGGAGGTGCAGGGAGGTGGAGGTGCGTCCGCCTCCTGCTGTGAATCAGGGTGGTGCAGATTAAACTGAACAGATGCAAGAAAAACAACCAACAGATTCAAAGATGAAGAAGGAAATTCAGATGTAATAACACTGCAGTTTGACTGGGACTCTGCTCCACCCCTGTGTCAGGTGGAGGAGGTTCAGTGAACACAGGTAGGAACAGGTGAATATTCAGGTGGTTCCTCTGACAGACTCAGGTTTCAGAGTGGATGGTGTGGACTGATGGATGCAGCTCTGGTTGCTGCTGCTTCTTTAACCCTCACATTTAAAAAAAGAAAAAGCAGAGTGAGAATGAAAAAAGACTTTAAACAAACACCACAATCAGCAGCAAAGCGTCTGAGTTCAGTTTGTGTTGCTGAGTCTGTTGTGTGTAACGTTGTTGTCGTCAGTGCGGTGACACCCTCTCTCCTCTCAGCTCACCGGCGTCCTGGACGACTGCTTCTGTGACGTGGAGAGCATCGACGTCTTCAACAACTTCAAGATCTACCCTCGCATCAAGAAGCTGACAGAGAGAGACTACTTCAGATACTACAGAGTAAGAGCTCCACTCACTGACTACTGTAACACACTTAATGACACGCTGTGTATTTCTAAATATGTGAGGTATGAAGCGTTACACCCTGTTGTTTACTGTAAACTGCAGTCTTCAGTTTCTTAGCTACATGTGGAGGTTTAGGACAGAAAGTCTGAGGGAAGTGAACATGTTCCTCATCAGTCCTCGTCCAGTTTCAGTGACAGGAGCTGCTGCTCTAAACCGGTTCGCTCCCTGACTCTCAGATTAATCTTAGACAAAAGAACTGGTGTGTGTGAGGCGGCGCTGCAGCTGCAGGTGTGTTTTGTTTCTGCAGAGTTGGTTGTGAGGCTGTTACAGAACAGGAAGGATGAGTTTCTGAAATATTGTGAAATACACAAGTATTGCAGCTGGAGTCTGTGGACATGGACAGTGAAGAGGAAGCAGAGCCTGTGGACACGTTCAAAAACAACTTTTGTTTTTGTTTTGGCAGAAGTCTAAAAAAGTTTGAAGTGTTTAGTTGAAGTTATTCTCTGGGATGTAATACACATAAATAATCATGTTTTATTTTTCTGTTCAGTTTATTCAGGTTAAATTAGTTCCTGTAACTTCAGTTGGTCTGAACAAAACCACAAATGTTTGTGGTTTGAATAGAAAAGAAAAGTCAGTTTCACTCTCTGCTCTGTAGCTGTGTGAGCTAACGCTAATATTAGCATCAGTGCTCCAAACGACAATATGAGAAGTGAGAATGGGTGGGGGGGGGGCAGTTATTCAAAGACGGAGGGAACTGAGAACGTGTCAGACTCACTTCTTACAGCTGATCCTCAGTTTGTGTCAGGACCTCGGCTGAACCTCAACATTATCGCTCATGGAAAATGCTAAACATTAGCAGGCTAACACAGCACTCCACTGCTCCTGTGATCCACCTGTGATCCACCCCCCCACCTCAGAAACCAGGTGCTGGATCACAGGTCTCTTCACAGCTGCAGCTCAGACCTGGTCTCTGTAGAACACAAGCTTCATGAAACGATGAAGCGGCGACATGAGACGTTAAACTGTGGTGACTCCATCAGGACGTCTCCTCTCTCTGTCCTCCAGGTGAACCTGAAGCGACCGTGTCCTTTCTGGCCTGATGACGGACACTGCTCCATCAAAGACTGTCACGTGGAGCCCTGCCCTGAGGTCAGAGGTCAACCACACTCACACCTGTTTAATAACAACAACACATTTCAGACTTTCCCACCGAGGTCAGGTATAATGATAAAAAACAGACGTATTAGTGTTTGGAAAATAAAAGAGTTTAACGACGTGTCAGTTTTCAGACGGATGATTTAAGGCTGGTGTGTTTTGCTGTGCAGATGAAGTCGTCTCTTATTGTTTGTTTGTTGTGTTGCAGAGTAAGATCCCTGTCGGCATCAAGTCTGGGAACTACAACAAGGTGAGAGCACCTGACGGAATCAGAAACATCCTCTGCTACGACCTGCTGTTTGTTTCCAGTCAGTTAATGCCTGATGTGACAGAGACACATGATGACCAGTGTAAACATACGTCTCTTTTTTGATGACACCTGTTACTCCTCAGTGTCGCACTTTAAACCGTTTCTTCAGATTTTCTTATTTCAAAATAAAACACAGCTCTTCTTCAGCCGTCCTGCCCTCATCACAGGGACGCCACTTTTTTTGCTTTTTTTTTTTTTTAAAGACTGAAAGTTTTTATCAAACAAACAGCAGAGAACCTTTAACTTATTTAGTTAAAGGTGTGAGAAGCTGCCGGCTGTTTGTACCTGTTCATCTCTGAACATCAGGTTCCTTTCACTCGTTTAATGGAGGAAAGAACCAGCTGCATTTGTTCCAGCGCTTTCTGTCTCATCAGCTGATTCACTAAAACACACACACACACACACACACACACACTCCCTGGACCACTCTGCTTATCTCCTCTGATAGTTTCCATGTAGAGGCCGAGGACTGAGTGTTTGCTCTTGGCTCGCAGCCTCATGTTTGTCTAATGAACCAGACGTGTTTGGACACTCGTCTCCATCAAGGTCGAATCTGTTCCACCGACCGTCAGCGGAGGAGACTCAGCACTTCCTGTTAGAGTCTGTGGGAGGGGTTAAAGAGAGCGTGTCAGCAGAGTGTGAGGAAGGTCTCAGACTACATGAGTTCAAAATCCTAATCAACCTGGAGCCCAACAGGTTCAGGCTCCACCTGCTCTGACGATGCTGTTCTGAAAGTTTGTCGTCTCCTTACTCACGGTGAGAAAACATATCACCAACCGCTCTTTGAACCACTCCTGAAGCAAAATCCACCTGTTGAGCTCATGAGCAGGTTTTGGCCCTGGTTTCCACCCACAGACAGTTTTTGGACTCGACCCCTGATCGTGAACTGTTCCTCGTTTTTTTCACTGCAGATCAGCACATACAGCTCGTATCACTTGCTTCTTGTGGACATCCTGTCCTGCTCATTTCAGTTTGAAGAAACAGAAAACTCCATGTTGTGTTACAGGGTTGGTGAGCAGCAGCTTCATTTTTCCTCCTGGACAGAGCCAGGCTAGCTCTTTCCCCCTGTTTCCAGTCTGTATGCTAAGCTAAGCTAACCTGCTTCATCTAGAACAGACAGACATCAGTGGTATCGACCTTCTCATCAGGAAGTGAATGAGTGTATGATGAGGAAAGATCCTCCAGGAGCGTCACGCTCTTCACTGCTCAATAAGTCAAATTATATTTAGATGTTTATTAGCAGGAGATGCTAACACTGTCCCTCCTCCTCTCTGCAGTACTCCCAGGCAGCGAATACGATGTCGGACATGAGCGAGTGTGAACAGGCCAAAGAGCTGGGAGCCATCAACAGCACCCTGAGGTGAGAGACAGACCCCGTCCTGTCTGTTCGATCTGTCGGCTGCAGATACGTTCACTCAGCCTCAGCTGATCAGAACCAGGTCGAACATTAACCGGCGTCTGAGCTGCAGCTGCTGCAGGTTTCCCACTGTTTAAAACTAGTGATGCGGAATGTGCAGGACGATGGTGACATGAGACGAGTGTGTGAACCTGACACAGGAATATTCAAAGCACTCGTACGTTCGTGCTGATAAAAACTGAGATCATGCAACGTTCACGTTAGAAAACTGTCATGACTTTAAAATCTAAAAATAACCTGCGAGTGAAGACAACAGGAAGAACTAACAGATTCCAGATATCAGTTTGTTGCAGTCACGTAGCGTCACATCAGAGTTTCTCTGTTACAACATGAGCTGGTGAATGTTTTTACCATCGTCAGAGTTCAGCTTTAAATGTGTTTCCATTTCAACACCTGCAGCAGCCTCAGTAATAAACATGTAAATCGTTACTATGGCTGTAAAGGTGGAGTTTATGGCAGAGCTGTTTTGGATTGTATTTTACAGGTGTACCTAATAAAATGGCCACTGAGTGTGGTTTCATCACAGACTGATCAGTTTCTTCTGCTCGATCCAGGTTTCTCTCTTTGACCAAAGTAAAGTCAGACTTTAAAGTAGCTTCACTAGTTAAATAAACGTGTAGTAAACTCTGTCTCAGCTGCACGTCGCTCTGTGGATCACCTGATTTGAACTTTGTGTTATTTCCTGTTTCAGTAACCAGAGTAAAGAGGCGTTCGCTGACTGGGCGAGACACGACGACGCTCAGGACCATTTCTGTGAGCTGGATGGTGAGAATCAGCTTCGACCTCTTTAACCCAAAGATAACTGAGCAACCACTGTTCAGATTTACACTGAGTGTGTGTGTGTGTGTGTGTGTGTCAGATGAAACGTCTCCAGATGCTGAGTACGTGGATCTGCTGCTGAATCCAGAGCGATTCACTGGATATAAGGGTCCTTCAGCCTGGAGAGTCTGGAACAGCATCTACGAGGAAAACTGCTTCAAGTGAGACCGAAACACACGACACGTCAGAGTACTGTGATTACTCTGCAGCTGAATATCATCAGTCCGTTACTGTTACAGCGAAAAGAAAAGCTGTTTATTAGTGGAAGGTTTCCTGTCCTGTCAGTGCAGGTGTGATCAGAGAGGACGGCAGAAATATTCACATTATTTCATCACAGTCAAATACAAACTGTGCTCAGGTGAAGAACTACTACTCTAACAAGTTACTTTTGTAATGAGTTACTTTCTCAACTCATCAGCCATAAACCCCAGTGTGAACACACCTGATCCAGAAACTCAGATTTGTTTGTTTCAGTCTTTGTGTAAATTCTGTCCTCTGAAAGTTTGAACATAAACCTGCGATGATCACTAAATCAAAATGTGTGTGTGTGTGTGTGTGTGTGTGTGGTGTGTGTGTGTGTGTGTGTTGACAGGCCCAGATCAGTGTACCGACCTCTGAACCCTCTGGCTCCGAGCAGAGGTGAGTCAATAAACAGCTCCGTTCACAGTTTCCAGTCGCAGGGAGGAGAATCGCTGCAGAATCATTTAACAGCTGAAACGTCCTCTTCTTTGCATCATGTTGACTTGTGTTCAAATGTGTGTGTGTGTGTTAATAATAGATCTAACAGAGCTTTGTTCTCTCTCCTCTATTTGTTCAGGAGACGACGACGGTGAGTAAAACTACACTGACTTCACATGAGTCTATTTTTAGTTGAGTTGTAAAAAAACCAACAGATCAAATCTTTTCTGGTGTCGTTCATGTTGCAGGAGAAGGTTTCTACAAGTGGCTCGAAGGTGAGTTCCACCTCTCTGCTCAGACCCTCCTCTCTCTGTCACACAGAGTTTTCTCTGACATTTCCTTTAGAGTTAAAACCAACTTTCTGTTTCTTCCTTTGAACCTCAAAACAAGTTTTGTGTAAATTCAACTCTTTTTCCTGCTCGACCACGTCGGCCACACTTGCTGTCGTCCTCATCCTGACTGAGTGAAGCTGAGCTCCTCTTATCTCCTCTCTGCTTCCTCTGCAAGTTCCTCTTAAACACAAACGGTCGACTGCTCAAAGACGGCAGAGTTCTCTGGGTACAAAGAGGCCAGAGAGCTTTTACAGAGAGCTGCCAGTCATCTGTTGAGCAGTGTAACCAGCATGACGTCTGCAGGAAGCACATTCATCTTCAGATAAATC
Organism: Lates calcarifer; assembly: GCF_001640805.2. NCBI lineage: Eukaryota > Metazoa > Chordata > Actinopteri > Centropomidae > Lates > Lates calcarifer. Next base: position 68,317 of record NW_026117562.1, read on the forward strand.
GTCTTTGTTGTGGCACAGTTCAGGTCGTTGCTGAAAGTTTCTTCCTCAGAGCAACTCGTTGACAGTTTGACTCTGAGGAACGAGTTAACGGTACACAAACGAGCAAATGTCAAAGAAAGCAACAAGTGTGTTGTTGGTCGCGTAAACAAGACCTGGAGGAGGTCGGGTCCTGGACCTGTTGACAGAGATCCTCTCAGACACGGTGCTGCTTCTGCTTCATGGGGAAATCACACAATGCACATGTGCAGGTGGTCACAAAAACAGCTGTAACACAGGTCCAGATGTTGTAACATGCAACACTGACAGTGTTACTGCTCGCAGCTGCTGCAGGAGCATTACTGTAGCTCTGTTCACCTGCACCAGGAGCTGAAGCTCCAAAAAAAACCAAAACTACTGCATGAGAAGTTTCAACATGGAGCGAAGAAAGAGTAAAAAGAGTTGGAGTTTTTAGTTTTTTTACCAATAACACATTTACTAATCAAACATGTTTTAGTTTAGTTTTCACTGCTCACTCTCGTCTCTCTCTCTCCAGGTTTGTGTTTGGAGAAGAGAGTTTTTTACCGACTCATCTCCGGCCTCCACAGCAGCATCAACATCCACCTGTGCGCCGAGTACCTGCTGGACGGTACGAGCATCTCACCTGAAACACACCTGTCACCTGTAGAACTGATTCACTTTATCCTAAGAGTACAAAGCAACAAACACAGAACTTTGAGGGAGAACAGAAATGTGATGTTGTTGTTGGTGTTTGATTCGTCAGAGGGCTGGAGTCGCTCAGTCTGGGGCCCAAACATCCAGGAGTTTCGGCAGCGCTTCGACCCGGCCGAGACGAAGGGTGAGGGCACGCGGCGCCTGAAGAACCTCTACTTCCTGTACCTGATCGAGCTGCGGGCGCTCTACAAGGTGGCGCCGTACTTCGAGCGAGCCTTCGTCAACCTGTACACTGGAAACACTCAGGAGGACGGAGCCACCAAAGACCTGCTGCTGCAGATCTTCAACGAGATCAAGTAAGGACGCAGCGACCTCCACCGACCACAGTCCTCATCCTTCCAGACAAGTCGAACCTGGAGGGAATCTGAACTCTTATTTAGCACATGTGCATTTAAACATAGAAATGTCAAAGACTAACGGCTCCTTTTGTCTTCCAGAGCTTTCCCGATGCACTTTGATGAGAAGTCCATGTTCGCCGGACACAAGATGGAGGCCAAAACACTGAAGGTGAAAGCAAAAGCTTCAGCAGTGACTCAGCAGAGGGAATAGAGTCGCTCTCTGTTCTGTGTGTTTTTTTTTGTGTTTTTTATTCTGGCCTTTGTTCACTCTGTTTTAATGAGCAGTGAAGCAGAGGAGCCAGAAACCAGTCGACGTTTGATTTATTTGATCAGGAGTCGATTCAGTCACCAGACTGAACCCTTGTTTTCTGTCTAGTTTCTGCCTCTTACTAAATGACCGCTGCCTGAAATGTTTCAGTGACAAACAGAAACTCTGAACGTCGCCGTCTCCTCTCGTTTCTCCTTCAGGAGGAGTTCCGCCTCCATTTTAAAAACATCTCCAGGATCATGGACTGTGTCGGCTGCAGTAAATGTCGACTTTGGGGAAAACTTCAGGTCAGTCGCTTCACACTGGTCTGATCGCTTCATTATTCCAAATATTCTTCTTCAACAAGAATTTATTCAAGAAAACCAACAGAATATGTCAAATATATGAAGTAAGATCAGTGCAGAGTGAAATAATATAGACCTGGTTTTAATTATAGATCAGATAGAACAGCATATTTAACTTACTGCTTATTTCTGAAGAAATAAACAAACCTCTCAGCTGCACTGACCCAAAGTGATTTATAGAATATTATGGTTCCTTTAAAAGGTCCCACATGTTTCTGTTTCTATATAAATGTTGTTTTCCCTTTGTGTGTCTGCAGACTCAGGGTCTGGGCACGGCTCTGAAGATCCTCTTCTCTGAGAAAGAGATCAAGAACCTTCCTGAACACAGCCCGTCTAAAGGTTTCCAGCTCACCCGACAGGAGATCGTGGCGTTGATGAACGGCTTCGGCAGGTACGTTACGGCTCTGTGGAGTCTGAGCTCCTGAAAGGTTCAGAGTCTCTGTCTCTGGTGTGTTGTTAATCTTCATGTTACATGTTATTTGTCTCTGTCGCTTGCAGGTTGTCCACCAGTATACACCAGCTCCACAACTTCCGCCTGCTGTTGAAGGAGAACAGGTAACAGGAGGTGATGCTCCACCAGCCCACACTGAACTGCAATAGTCTAATCCTCACCAGGGAGAAGGCCTTTTTATTAACGGACATCAGGATCAGCAGTGAAATTAACAACTCCTAGTTCCAACAGTTTTATCCCAGAAATCTCATTTTCCCTCCTCCTCCTCCGTCAGGTCGATCATGAATGTTAACTCTTCTGCCTCTTCTTGCCTTCATCAGAAAAACTTCTTTCTTCGCAGTCATTTAATTTAATTTGGTCGTTTTTGAGAAGCTGATGAAAGTCAAACATTTGGTTGAGACAACCTTGAAGGAAAGACTCGTTTGGGAGGAAGTGACGTTAACAGACCGACCTCTCAGCGACTGGACGGACTCACGATGCCTGGACGCAGATTAAACTGCGCTCAACAGGAAGTGACTGAGTTTGATTTTTTTTTTTTAACTTACATAACTTCACGGTTAATTCCTCTTCCTTTGCTAATCCCGCCCTCTGCTGACATCACATCCTGTTGGATTTTTACACTCGTGAACCTGACTCAGACCTTTACGGCTCCTCTGTAAGGATGTAGAAAGACTTTGTCCCGGGGAAGGACTCGGTCCAGACGAACCGCCGGGACGCCGCTGCCTGTCTTTGTTTTTATTTTTCCCTTCCTCTTCTTCCTCCTCTCTCTCCGTCTCCTGTTGTTTCTAGAGAAGTTTCTTGCCGGAGGATCTGGACCAATCTGCTTGTGTTTTACGATATAAGGCCTAATTTATGTCAGCTCGTTAGCTGTGTGTGTCTGTGTGTGTGTGCAGAGGTGTGTGAGGTGCTTCCACTAGCCACAGAGCAGTGAGGTTTTAGCAGCAATGATGGACGGGAACTGTAGATCAGTTAAAAAGACTGAGAAGTCATTAAAAACCAGCGTTCATCTCTGATATCCAGGAAACATCAAGAGTTAGAAACAGAGTTTGGTGAGTTTGTTACAGCCACAGCACTTCCTGCTGCAGAGGGAGAAGAGGATCATGGGTAATGGTGTTTCATTTCAGTGAGTGGAGCTGCAGTCAACCGATAGTCTTTGATTTCTGTACATGAAAACCACTGAACAGCTCGGACTCCTCTGGTGGCTGCAGGGGGCGCTGCTGCTCAGCAAAGTTACATTTCGTTGCGTTAAGGAAAAAAGTTAAACTCCAGCTTCTCCAGTTTGACTATCCACTCTGGCTAGTGGACGACGAGTGCGAACACTGACAAAATGTAACGTCAGCGTTTGGTTCCAGCACCAACATTTAATCATTTACCCAACAACACCGGAGTTAAGATAGATTTCTTCTTCCTCTGATGAACTAGTCAGTGTGAACAAAGGAGCAGCTGACAACATCCAAACTAAGATTATAGACAGAAAACTGTACAACCCAGAGATCAATTAAAATATAATCAGACACTTACATTTAATTAAAGGAGGAGGCAGCAAATAAGGAACCAAACGCCGTCTGGAGAGCTCTGTGTGTGTGTGTGTTTGTATGTGTGTGTGTGTGTGTGTGTGTGTGTGTGTGTGTGTGTGTGTGTGTGTGTGGATCATCAGCAGTTGCAGCTATAACATCATGGACTACGACTTGATTCCATAGTTAAATAACCATAAACTTGAGAACAGTAGCAGTTTTTTTTTGGTCTCTTGCGATAACTAGTAATTCTTTCTGTTTGGATGGATGGGTCATATTACTGTCTGTCTGTCTGTCTGTCTGTCTGGTTGGTTGCTGATGTATATTTTGTAAAAGTGCTGCCTACTTTATTCCGGCGTCGTGTTTTGCTTCAGCCATGTTGTCTTAAAGCACAACAGATTTCTTTAAAGTAGGGAGTTATTAAGTTCTTTTGAGACGAGTTCTCGCTTCAGTATTTTTATTTGTCGCTGCAGGTTTTTGTCGTTCAGAGAGACACAGATGGCTGTGAGATGTAATTTCCTCAAGTGAAACTGAGGTGTTAGATAAATGTATCAGCAGGAGGACGGAGTTGTGGCAACAGTGTTTTGTTTCTGCTGATGTTTCAGGAGCCTGTGCTGCGTAAATCCCACGTTTAGACCAAAACCAACACTGTAGATGACAACAGTATCACACCTGGTAGTTTAGGGACGAATATCAAAAGTGAGTTGATGAGTAAAAGATTTTGGTAGATGAACTAATTCACTAACGTCTGACTTCCTGCGACTCACTGCAAGCTGCCTTACCTATAAACCGTTTTTCTCAGTAGTTAGAAGTGCATTTGTTGGGGACTATTTCCAGCGGTGGATTAATTTGTACTTGAACCAGACTTCAGTACAGGAGACGTTTCATGGATCTGTGAGACAGCTGCACTTGTTTTAGGAATATTCAGCATTATACTGAAACCACACAGAACAACGATCTTAGATCATTTCTCACCTGTTACGATCACAAAGCAACGTAAAACAAGCAAAGGACAGATAACGCATTCGTTGTTGTTAGCCCAAAGAAAATGGACATCACGTTTGCAACGTCACATGAAGGTTTCTAAATCCGGAAACTTTTTGAAACCAGTCATCCAGTCAGCTCCTAGTGGCCGTCAGAGGAACTGCAGCTGGGGATGCTTCCTGGCTTCACTCCTCAGCTGTGTCTGTCTCAGCAGGTCGAAGACCAGTTTATGAGGCTTTTTTAATTATAATTTAGTTGATTTTTGCAGCTTAAACAGTTTGTTTGCTCGACTAGTAAAAGAAAAAGCAGTAAAATTAGGAAATGGACCAAAGAATTTTAAGTTGCCTACATTTTATTATATATTTTTGTTTGTTTATGAAGCCCAGGAAGTGTTTCTCTTATTATTACTGATTCTTTCACTACCTTAGCTGTATAGTTCAGAGTAGGGATGTTACAATAAGTTATGACTTTTAAGATCAACACATACTGGTAAGCCTTTTTCTGATCATGCAGTGTAAGTAAAGTTAAGGCTGACACGTCACATTTTTTCATTTTGGCTCTTTAAAATCAAGAGTTGGATTTAAAAATGCAGTTGAAATAAGGATATATTGAATTTTTCAACATTTATAGTTACATTTAAAGTAAAACTGCAGCTTCTGCTTGATCCTGTCTCTTGCTTTAGTGTTGTTTCAGCAACTTTTTGGGGAATTCATGTAGTTTGAATTGAAGATGTTATTATCAGCCGCCGAGGTTTTCTTTCAAAAACTCCTGTCGGTCAAGAAATAGTTTATTTGGAGCTGAAGGTTTCTCTCTCTTCCTCCCTTTTCCCTTTCAGCTGCTGATTCTGTTAAATGTGAAGTTTTATTCTGAAGCTTCTCAGAAAGAAAACAGTTTGTCTCGTATCGTGTGTCTGTGTTTGTTTGTGTAAACAAAACGATAAGGGAAACGGTTCTGTCAGAAAGTTTGCGTTTTTGTTGGACATATACATGTATGTTTGAGTGTATGGAGGCCTGAGTGTGACAACTGAATAAAAATAAGTATAAAATTCAATTGAGTAAATCAGTACTTAATATAATTTTAAATACCTCAACTATCTTAGCATAATGAAATAATCATTAAGTGCTACAGTTTAAATTTAAGTTTGAATATTCTGCCTTTTAATGATAAATTCACACATTTGTGGAAGTATTTTTAAAGGCCTTTAACTTTAAATTTCATTAAACTTTCTTTGGTTTCATTTAATTTTTCAAATAAAAAAGATTTTTTATATCAAAGAAAGACAATTTTAAGTTAATCCAAAAAAAGTGCAAATAGGAAAGCAAAAGTATCACTTTTTCAGCCTCTTTTGAATCTTGAAAGAAACTCAAACCCAAAATGTCAAATTGATTTACCACTGAATACTAAAATTAAAATTACAACTGAATTTAAATTACTTTAGTATTTTACTTTGAAAACCATCTTCCTGAATTTATATGTTCTGAATTTTCCAGAAAGAAAAAATAATCTCTTCTGATTCAGAGCTGATTTCAAAATAAAATATTTAAGTGTTTTTAATACAGTGATACTCAAATTTTAGTGTTTAGTGTTGTTACATTTTTCAAGTAGGTATTCAGTTACATATGTAAAAAAAAAAAAAAAGAAATGATTTTGGCCTTTCTTTACCTCCATATTATCTATTCTAATTAAGGACAGTTTATAATAATTTCAGTGTCACCTTGCAGCCTCCATAAGATAGTGTCTGTGTTTGTTTATTTTCTTTGTTTCTTTGTGAGGACGCTGAGACAGAAATTATACGAGGCACAAAGTGTGTGTGATGAGTGTTGTGTGTGTGTGTGTGTGTGTGTGTGTGTGTGTGTGTGTGTGTGCGTGCGCGTGCGCATGCCTTCCCTCCTCTGAGCCGCCTTGCATGTCCTCCAGCAGCTGGACGTCCTGAACGGTCCACAGCCTTAAAACTAAACCGCCACTTTAGAAAAAGAAAAAAAAACAAAAAACAACCTGCTTCAGATCTTCACGCTCCTCATGTTGAATCCAAATCTGTACAGTTTGTAAAAGGCAGCACAGGTTGAATTTTTTTCTTTTGCTTTCAGATCTCTATGATTATAGATATATAAATATAGTTGCACCATGTCGATGTGTGTACCTGTTGATTATATTTATTTGAGAAGAGGAATAAATATTTCTGGACATCACTCAGCTTGTTTGGTTTTTATCTTTGAAGCTCGGGTCGTCTGTACTGTTCACGTGAACGTGATATCTCGGTAACTGGTATCAGGGGATTTCTCGAAATTTGGCGCACAGTGATGAACTGATTAAATTTTGGAGGTTAAAGGTCAAGGTCACTGTACAAAAGATGTTGTTTTGCCTTAAGAATCAAGAATTCACACGTTAATTAACTGGACTGTTTGGCTAGAGGTGTACAACTGTGAGGTGGTAATTCTGGTTGTTAAAATTTTCCCACCAATTTAAAAAAACAAAACAAATATTTTCTTCACATTTTGTTATTATTCACTGAGAAATATCAGCCTCATGTCTGTAAGAACTTTTACATCCAAGTGTGTGTTTATGCACATTTTTCATTTGCACATAAAAAAAAGAAAAACTGAATGAAAATGCTGAAAACATGAAGGGAAAGAAGTGTTTTCCTGTCGTGTGAAGAGTCATTTTCATCCTAGAAATGCTTTGTATGTTTATAAGTTTGGTAAGAATGTCATTATTTACACCAGCACTGATGTGTTCTGATTGGAGTCATATTATTTAGTTTCCAGCTCAAGAACCAAGTTAAAGTCTGCAGTTTCTCTTTAATCTGAGCACAGAAAGATTAGATTCAATAGCGGTAGAGATCTGAAATGAAGTGAATTAAAAAAAGAGAGATGATGTCAGTACAGTTTTGTTGTAATGAAAACCAGAAGAACTTGTCATTTTATTGTTAGAGTTGCTTTTTGTGTCGACACGTCACAAACACATGAACCACAAACACAACAAAAGCTCAACAACAGTGAAATACATCGTCTCAGTGAGACTCTGCTGCTGTACAAAGAACTTACAAAACCTGCGTCTGTTAGAAATATAGAGTTTAAGCTTTTTCCTGAACATCAAAACACTGCAAAACATTTTAACCATAACTTAACGATGGGCCGAGTCTTTAAATCACTTGTTTCTGATTTTGAAATTTGGACAGAGTTTTTATATAAGTTTGGAAATATTCAATTGATCAATTTAATTTCACAGGTAAAAAATTTTAACTTATTCAAAATGATAAGACTCAACCCAGAATTAAATGACTCGTTAAAATGTGGATATTTTGAAATGTACATTGAGGTGTTCAGCTGTCTGGTTATTGATATTTACAGGATAATTGATTCTGTTAAATCAAGTACAGATTTTGACTTGGTTTTGTCTCTCACCTCAAAGAATGACTCACGTTTTTCAAGAATTATTCAGGACAGGAAATCAAATTGTTTGTCTGTCGGTCTCCATGTGTTAAATGTTAAAAATAAAATACCTCTTACTAAATACCTTGAAAAAGACAGAAATCCTAAAAGTCACGGTCACATCTGGAGCTTTAGTTGAGTATTTATTTCAAACAGAACAAAAGAATCAGGTCAGATTTATTTGACTACTTGGTCAATCCTCATTGAAATATTCCCTCAGATGACTAAGAAACATTCTCTAAAACATTCATCACAACATCGTTTACATACTGTGATTCTAAAACACATCAACATTCTCAGATGCAGGGTTCCTACACAGCGTCAGGACGAGTTTATCATCACCAGGTCGGACACGTTCAGAGGTCAGAGGACGCACTTTGGATAATTTGTTAGTCAGCTCTGGTCTCATGTTGATGTGTTGAGACTTTTTTCAAAAATATTAAATACTGTTTTTTTCACCATCAGATGAGGGGGACAAACACAGTAACTGAAATCTCACTAGCGCCACCATGTGGTCATTTACAAAGCATTTTAAATCATGTTTATCCTGAGTTCCTTCTTTCCCAAATCTATGCGACAGGCTCCCGTCCATATCCGCCCAAACAGACTCACATCAAGGTCAGCCTTTGGCTTTTGATGTTATCACATAGTCTTCATCATGGAACTGTAGCTGTTCAAACTTCCTCAAGCCTCGCCATTCGGCAGCCATCTTGGTAACACCCTGGGGCAGTTTCAGGCTGACAATCGTGGTTTTGTCAAAAGGTGCAAAAGCACTCACAGCTTTCCTTTAATAGTTTGCTAAATTCTTGTTGTCACAGCCTATTTGACGTAAGCTCATATCACCACAGGTGGTGCAACAGGATCAAGATAAAATTATTTCAAAACCCAAATATTGACGGGCCAGATTTGGGCGTCCAACCACTAATTAGCGTGATTGTCTGTCACTGTGTATATTTGAATTTAAAGATCCTGATCCACATGCAACTAAAGCTTTTAAGATTTACTATTAATGGATCTATCATTGGAGTTTCTTCTCCTGAGGGGGGCGCTGCAGTATTTAATGCACCTGAATAAGATCCATGTAGTAACCCTGTTAGACATTCCTGTTCTAACGTCTACACTGTGACTCTACGAACATCTGCATCAGTGATAATAAAAAAAAAACACAATAACTGATCGGTGTCAAAGTGCAGAGTGATGCTGTACAGTGGAGAGAGGAGTCATGGGTAAGGGTGGAGCTCTCCAGTGTTGGCGGTGGTGGTCGTGGTGGTGGTGGTGGTCAGACGCTGTTCATCACTGTTGGTGTGCACAGTGAAACTGCTGTGGCGGCTGCCCCAGTCGTAGCAGTCGGAGGAAAGACTGTCAGAAAGACCAGAAACTGTCAGCACGCTCGTTCACTTTTTCCTGGAGAATTAATGGATGAAAAGACTGATACTAATACGGAAACTGAAATCGCGACATCTGCGTTGATGTTCGTACCTCGCTGATGCATTCTGGGGAGGAATGCTCCATGCCAGGTCATCATCACTGTCGTACCGTCGAGGGTTGTCGAAGAAATATCCTCTGGAAGAGAGGATGTGGTTTGGTATTCCAGCGGTGCTCTGTGGACAAAGAAACAAATATCAGTTTCAGAACCATCCATGGACCGTAAATCATTTCGTCAGGAGGTTCGTTCCTTTTTCTATGTATGATAAAGAGCAACTTGCAGAGGTCAGAGATCACGTGACCCCGCCAGGAGAACTGACCCTGTCCTGAGGCGGCCGCCGGACCCTGAAGAAGAAGACGACCAGCGAGGTGGGCAGCAGCTCCCAGACGAACAGAATCACCCCGAACACGATATAACCAGCATCTCCCAATGACGACCGCAAGTCTGCCTGGAGACACAGAGACAGGTCAAAGGTCAGGGCCTTAAAGTCTAGATGAATGTGAGTGACACCTGCAGCCAGATTAAAGTCTACAACAACCCTCACCTGGTCTGAGACGTTGTACCAGTCGTAGTCGAAGGAGTTGATGGTCTCGATGTCGGTCAGGGCGAGCACCACCAGATTGTAACAGGCTCGAGATGCGTACAGTAACACCACCATGATGCCAATCAGTGTCACCTGACACACTGACGTCCCCTTCACACAGAGGTATCATTGCATCATTAATCATTAATAATTTATTTCATGTGATAGAGTCGTAGAAAACTTTGGTCGTGTCCTCATCGTACTGACTTTACCTTTGACTCCAGGTAAATGTTGGCCAGTGACATCTTGGCAACCTTGTAGAGGCAGACCGACAGCGAGACGGCACACAGGACGAACAGGCTGTCGTTAATGGTGACCCTCACCAGGACGATGGTCTTGACGTCGGCGGCGGTCATCTTGACCAGCAGGGCACAGACCAGATTAACCACCAGGAAGAGGAGACTGACGCCCAGGAAGACCAGGTACAGAGGGAGTCTGGAGGAGGGAGAGAGCTGGTCTGAACTCTCGAAAACTGCAAAGCATTGAAGTAAGAAAGCAACTCTGCTACTTTAAATCAAATACAGATTAGCCTTTTTTGATTGATGGATCATTTTTGAAAGCAGGTGACCATTTTGACTGAGTTACAGATGCTCCATTTAAACAGAATGAGTTAGTTGGAGTTACCTGTACTTGAGCAGTGCAGGTGTGTACTTGGACTTCGCCTTAAAGTAAACCTGCGAGAAAAAACAATGATTACGCACACATTAGTTCAAAAACATACTTCTAACCTGGCTTCACTTATCTGAATTTATTCAGTCATAGACATCTCGCTCATTCTTTCTGCCTGTTGGTGAAATGGTCGACCAATCAGAGCTCTGCAGGAGGGAATAACAATGAAGCTGTCATCTGCATACATAGCTAGCTTGCTGTGTCACTACATTGGTGAAAAACAGCAACAGAAAAATTGCGAAAAAGTTTGGAAGAGTTTGACGCAGCTGTACAGTCAGTGGCAAGTCAGTTTACAGAATTCTCACATTGCCGTATTTCTTTGATTGTGAAAAACCTTAACAACAGCCTCTGTGCTTCTGGTGTGGCTGTTCAGAACAACTGCAAACACTTTATTTCCAATGTGGTCATCCAACATGTCAAGTGTTGTACAAGTGTGGCAGGAATTGGGTTGAAAAGGTTTGGAGGCACTCCACATCAACACAGCCCAGGTTGTAGACCGACAGTGGATGTGGAGGACATGAAATGTCCTGTGTGAGCGCAGCCAATAGTCTGTAGCTTTTTACTCTGGCTGCTTATTTCATCGATTAGTTCCTGAAGGTGCCCTCATTAAGGCAATAAGACACGGTAGTGTTTTGTTGGGGAAAAAACCTGCCTCATCTTAGCTCTCAGGGACAAGTGGTTGAAAGCTCCTGGTAAAGAGGCTCTTCTCTCTCGTCTGAAAAGAAAAAACTGTGTCTTTGTTTTCTGGTCTATTTCTGAATCCACCAGCTGCTCTGGATGAATGGGTGAAGATGAGAGGCAGCTGCTACTCTGATCTCTGCATAAACTGACAGGATTTATAACTTAGCTGTCAGTCCAACATTAAACGATTCATCCAATTCTGGCAGTCGTTGCTGCATTTTTTCATGTTTGTAGCCAGTTTGATTCTCAGGTTGGTTCAGTGACTTCAGGGGCAGCTCTACCCAAGGTGGTAAAGAGGGTCCTCCATTACATGTAGGGTTTTGTGGCTCCTCCTTTCCACGTGCTGAAGTATCACTGAGCAAGACACTCCTCAAATATATTCTAGATGTGTGTTTGTACGAAAAAGTATCAGTTGCTTTAGGACAAAATTGTCTAAATGAAGGTAGTTTATGGAGACAAATCTGTCTTCGTCCTGTCAGCAAAGACAAAAATCGTCACTAGCTATGGGTGCACAACCAAGTCCTCACTTTGAAAATTGAATGGAAATAGAATAAAGTATCAGTAAAAACAAAGCAGCCCGTTATCCACCATCTGATATGTCAGCCTGAAAGTTTGTAGCTGGTTTTTCCTTCCTGTTTCCCAGTGGTACAGGACGGTCATATTGGACGGATTCTACAAGATCTACCCATCCCAAACCTTACATGTCCCAACGAAGTACTGGGGTTTGGGTCTGGTATGAGCCATTTTGTTGAACTGTGTCTATGTATGTCAGACACAACTATATTACACAAACGTAGACATCATAGAGAGGGAAAGACATAATATAGATGAGTTAAAGCAAAAATATATGGTAGCTCCAGCGGTTGAGTCAGATTAAGATCTAAAATTTTGCAGCACCAGTTGGGAACTGTTTGGTCAGGTCTTAACAAGGCCTGTACAGCACAGGTTTGGGTCTCAGCTTTAATTTAATTTAACCCTGCTTAGTTACCCTCCGAAAGAGCAGTCCGTCAAGAGGCTTTGGTGGAATTCAGACCAGAACAAACCACTCGTTTGACATTCATTACCTGCTTGTTTCTTTAGGATTGGGGCTGTAATTACACATTTTGTTGGTTTGAATTATGCTTGTCTGCACAGCTTGAGTTCATATTGATTGACACAGGACAGGTAGTCAGGTGTGGTCTGCAGGTGTTGCACCTGTAACCTGATCCAGTGGTGATGTCACAGTGTACTGACCATGCCCTGAGGTACACTATTACATCACTGCCGCAAAATGAGTTGTTAAACCACTAGAGGTCAGCAAAAACAAGGTTTTCGGCTGCCGTTACGTTGCTGTTTGTCCACGACCACCGGCTTCTTTTCTTTTTCTTTTATCAAGTAGTTTTAGTTTCCTAATCCTAACCAAGTAACTTTAGAAGGCACTGACTGACGTAACCTCCTGACAAATTATGCATCTTTGTTGCTAAGTTTGAGGATTTGTTGATCATTTCGATTGATCTCGGGGACCTGCTCCAGTATTACTAAATCATTCTTGCTGTTCCCACCAGGGACCACAGGTGGCGCCAAATCTAGTGCGATGTAAATCTTTATGACTTTGATGAAAATTGTGGATCAATGGTTGATGCTGATAGACACAAGTCTGACTGCATGAACCCTCCCAGCTGCCCCCAGTGTCACCAGTTTCTTTACGACAGGCGCCAGTACCAGTCTCTGCTCCACCAGCACCAGCACCAGCGTCCCCCTCACCTGTGCACAGTAGAGGTTCATGAGGCTGAGTGTGAAGAACTGCAGGCAGACGGGGAAGCAGTAGAGCAGCCAGAAGGCGAAGGGTCCGAGCGCGTTGGCGGTCACACAGTCTCTGAAGTAGAAGGAGAAGAGGAGGGCGCGCAGGGCGGCCCACAGCAGACACAGGAACAGGAAGGCCGTCTGGTAGCTGAAGCGCTTGTGTCGGTACCGCAGCACCAGCCACAGCTGGGCGTAGATGAAGGCGAAGAGCAGCGAGTAGAAGATGGTGTAGGCGATGGTCAGACCCAGCTTCACGTAGGGGGGGATGGCCGGCGTGATGGTGGGAGGGGGAGGGAGGTGGGAGCCGTTACCGGCATGCTGCTGCCCCTGTGCTGGGTTCCCCTCCATCGCCTCTCCATTCATCCCCCCTGTGTTCCCCAGCAGAGGGAGGGAGGGGGAGGAGGTTAAAGACGGAGCTGCAGCCTCTGATCTCCGGCTGAAGAGGAGGAAGAAGAAACGTGTCTCGGCTCGTTAGACGGATCCTTCACATCCATCAAATCTCATCCAGACACACCGTCTGAGTCAGAGAGGACGAGGAGCAGCAGCAGCAGCAGCAGCAGCAGGAGGAGGAGGAGGAGGAGGAGGAGAGGCACCTCCCCTCTTTTTGCCGGTGCCTTGTGGAGAGCTATTGGTGGCAGCCGGTCACATGATCCCGCTCCCCAGCAGACAGTTGGCTGAGCAGGAGGAGGGATGCTGCAGAGAGGAGAGGAAGGTGGAGGGATGGATCTGGAAGGAGAGAGAGGTAAAGAGGGATCTGAGGTCCCACCCACCACACACACACACACACACACACACACACACACACACACACACCTACTGTGTCACAGCAGCGTCACACAGACGCTTCGACTGATACTGATACTGGTTTCCAGTGACCTGTATCACTCAGAAACTGATGAATATATTGTGTTCTAATCAATATAGTTATTGGCAAATGTAAATGTCATGAGTATTTATGTTATTAAATAATTGTATATATTTGTATGAATGGAAGAATGAAAGGATGAATGTGTGAAAAAGAGAGGGAAAATGAAAGTGAATGAATTAGCTTGAACAAATTACTTAATTCTAAAACTGCGAATGAAAGGATGAATAATTGATAAATAAATAATGAAAAAGTAAATGAATTAATCAATGAATGTTTTGATTTCTGAATTAATTGGTCAATAACTTAATTAATTAAATGAATGTGAGAGAATGAACAAACCTTTCCTGTGAATTTATGGGTAATTTGTCTTCAAGACATCAGACTCATAAATATTGTGAATATTAACCATATTTACATGAGGACGAAAACACTGAGTCCAGTGAAGTGAGAGAAATGATTTGTCTTCACCTTCAGTCATAAACAGAGAGAACAGATCAGACTCAGACCAGAATTCATTTTTCTTCTTCTGTAAAGTTTCGAGCTCCTAAAGGAAGAAACAGCTCCAGAAATCTCACATTTCTGCAGGAAATTCCACCTTAAATATCCTCTAACAGTCCGACCACTGGTCATGAACGTCATGAACACAGGCAGTGCAGCTCTGATCCACTCATCATCATCCTCTCAGACTGGAGCTGATTTGTTTTAGTGAATGGTGAGTATTGGCCCTGATATCAGTCTAACCTCAATATAGACCTCCTCCTCCTCCTCCTCCTCCTCCTCCTCCTCTCTGCAGTTTCTCTGCTGTTACATAACACCAGTGTTGTTAGATAATAGAGGATGCTGTGCAGCTCGTCTCATCTCACCATGCTGACGACAAAGACACACACTCCTGCAGCTCCATTTTTATCTGCTGCTCTGCTTCTATTTTTTTCCATTCGTGCTGTGAGATGACGTCTGTCTGAGCCAAATAATAGAATCATTTAACTACACGGAGATATTTAGTGCAGATTGTTCTCAGCTTAAAATAACATCTTTAACTTTGTATGTACGGTTCTAATCTCTGCTCCTGTAGAAAAAACTGTATCACTGAATTCTTGTTGTTATAAAACATATTTACATACACATCGTGTGTGTGTTCTCTACACACTCTGTGTATTGATCCATGTCTCTGATAATGTTATGTAACAGTACACTGCTGTATCTCTTCAGGTAAGTAGATCATGTGCCAGTGGTAGAAATACTCTGATCTTGTACTTAATTAAAAGTATAAAGTTCTGCATCCAAAATGTGCAAAAAGTGCCAAATATACTTGATGTACCAAAGGTCAAAGTACTCATTACACACAATGACCCATTTCAAAACAATGTATATTATGTTACTGGGTTGCAAAGGTAAAGGTGAGGCTGATTTCATATACTCTTGGATACTTTAATCTAATAATAAACCATAAAGTAACTGAGGTGATAAATGTAGTGGAGTAAAACGTACAGTATTTGACTCCAGTGGAAATACAGAGTGCAGAGTCTTGAAGTCGTACTCAGGAACAGGAACAGAGTGAATTTGTTATTTTCCATCACTGTCGTGGACCAAGTCAAGTCAGTTTTATTTATATAGAAGCCACATCACAGTCACTTCTCATATAGACCAGGTCCAGACTGTGTTCGTTCTAATATTATTTACAGACCCACCGTGATCAGCACCTGGAGACTGTGCAGAGGAAAAACTCAGGCTCCATCTGCCTCGACCGGTCGGACTCGGAGCCTGAAATGAGAGACCACCTCCATTACACATACAGTTTGTATGGCACTGAAACCTTTCCTCTGTAATTCCACTTAAAGTTCAGTGATGTCAGGTTGAAACTTTGGTGCAAAGACAGTTTCTCCAACACAAACTTTTTACTGGTCTACATCTATCTTACAGCTGTTTGCCTCCGTGTCACTCTGCAGGTTTTACTAATAGAAACGTTAGTATCTTTACTCTGAAATACTTCTGGTTCTGGTTGTAATGTAGTTTTCTGGACAGTAGGTGGTGCTGTTGTTTAAAGACTGAAATTCAGACTGAGCCTCTGCTGCTTCCTTTTTCTATATTAGTACACATTACATGTTTATATATATGTACTGTTAATGTTCGCAGGTGTGACTGGTTTCATTTAATCTCTCATGTTTGTCTAAAAGATTTTTTTTCTAACTGAAAGTCTGTCTCTGTGTCCTTTCAGATGGTAGAGAATCCACGTATCCTGATGTTTGCGACTCATCTAACCTCATCTAACACAGTCTACCTTCCATACAGACACACACACCTCAGTGTAAATGGACCATCTGTTGAGTTGCAGTGTTTCTGTCTTTTAGTGAAAGCTTTAAGTATTTTTCAGATGATTTTCAACCGTCCGCCTGTCGTCCATGTACCTGAGTCTGAACTTAGTCTAGACTCAGAGAGACTTATGGTTTAGTTGGCTGTAAGCTCACTACACTTGTAATAATAACATCATTCATACATACACTTCAACATACGCTTCATTCAGTCACATCCGCCCTGCGGTTAGTGACCGTTAATCCGCGATGGTCTGTGGGCTGATGGGAAATGGTGTTCGTTAAAAGCCGTTAAAACAAAGTATTGACTATTCAACGATAGTGAAGTTTTTTAAATTACTCTTCTTATTTATTGATATCAAATGAACAACACATAATTCTCTTGACTGAGGTTCTGATCCAAAGGTGGATACTGAATTACACAAATGGGATCATGAATGATTTCTTGGCTTCAGTTTGGATCGGTTGGTTTTGTTTTTTGCGTTTCCTGTTAGGTCATTGTGAACTAGCTGTAGTGATGTGTCATGCGCAAAAGATGCGGCTCTGAGAGCCGATGCTTTGTAGTGAATCAGGAACAGTGAATCAGTTTTTTTCCTTTCGCTGCTTACCTCAGTGCTCAGCCTGAGCTCTGCTCAAGGCAGAACTTTGTTTTGATTGGTCAGCATCGCGGCCAATCAGATGTGAGGATATAGGATCATACCAATAAAATGTTTGATTAAAATATTAAACAAAAGAATGGTTTTGTAACAGAATAAATGCACAAAATTAGGCAATTGTAAGGCACAACACACAAACCATTAATTTTTGCAAAGTTATGGTAAAATAAAGGCCTACAAAAAAATCCTAAATTAAGAGCTGTTCAGGAGTCCAAAGAGCCGGCTCTATCAATGGTTTTATCTACATGTTTTATTCTGTGCTGCAGTTTGTCAGAGATCAGCTGTTCTTCTCTGGTCTCAGCTCTGAAGTCCAACCCCTCCCATCTGAGAGACCTGGACCTGAGTGACAACAAGCTGAAGGATTCAGGTAGTGAAGGATCTGTGTGGTTTTCTGAAGAATCCAGACTGTAGACTGGAGACTCTGAGGTCAGTTCACTGATTGTTATTACTGTCTTTCTTGTTTTTCTTTAATTTACTATTGAACCTAATTTATATAAATTATATATAACTTCAATTCAATTCAATTTTATTTATATAGCGCCGAATCACAACAACAGTCATCTCAAGCACTTTTCATACAGAGTTCTAGACCGTACTCTTTAAAACAGGTATTTACAGAGAGAGACCCAACAGATCCACCATGAGCAGCACTAGGAGACAGTGGTAACTTAAATTCATAAGGTCTTAGATTTCTTTATACATCACATTTTGTTGATTGTCAGTAGATGTGGTGCAACAGTGTTGCCACTTTAAGGCGTTTCCAGAATAAAACATGAAATCCTGCAGAGTTAGAAAGAGGATTCATGATGCACAGGATCAAAGGCCTAAAGGTGTCGGTCTAAAGGGGCTGCAGAGTAATTAACATATGTGTCCTTCTACCGTCACTGGGCTGCATGGATTGAACAACCTGAAGTATAGGTTTTTCATGCAGTATAAAGCAGCTGTGGACAACAGATTTTGTCAGAATGCAGACTATTTATATCTTTTATGCCAATTTAAACACATTGGGAGTGTTTGATTAAATATATGTTATCAAGCATTATTCCATTATTTCTGTGCACTTGCTGAAAGAATTTAGTTTGCTCTTGTTAATACCAGCAACAAATGTGGCTCTTCATCTGTCCTCAACACACAGTAGTGATATGTGAGTTGACCTATGATGAATGCCGAAATAAAAATAATGTTGTGAAAGTGATTGTGAGAAGTTTCAGATATAGCTTAATGTCATCCCCTGTATTGTTCTAGTTAAAAACTTAACTGAGTCAGCAGCATGTTCTGAATCAGTGTTGACATGAACAGGTGGATGAATTAGGGATGGGCATTTTGATTAGTCGTGATGTCATCGTTAAGATATGCCCCTCACCCAAAACAAAATAATAATATATTGTGGTTTTTGCAGTGTAGTGTACAGATGCACTAACTTTACCTCCCAAGCCCCACTCATCAACAATGCACCTCAGACTAGTGATGATGTTCTCAGCAGTGCATCTTATCTGTGCTTCCAGTCTGGAGCACAGAACTGGAAATGTTCTGGTCACTGTCCATGTACCGGCAGGTGACAGTGACATAAAACTGATGTGAGAGCTGTCCATGCAGTTATTGTTACTGCTACTTGTTGGCTTCCGTCAAGTTCTTTTTTAGAGCTGTAGCTGCCTCATTGTACTTTTTCTCAATCTGGTCTTCCGTGAAGGCATGATGCATTCAGGTTCCATGAGCCTTTGACAGCTCCACTCCTCCAACAACGCTAAGAGGAAACATATTGTCTGAAATCATTTAAGTCACCAAAACTATTTGTTATTTGTTCCTGTCATTTGCTGTCACATGAGCATTTAGGTTCAGCAAATCCACAGTTTTTTCCACTCACGCCGGCCGGACATCAAATCATTTTCACCGACTACTTTCTTAATGTCTCAAGTCATGTTACCGTCACTTTTTATAATGTTACAACTATCATCTTAAACCAGATGATGAACTTTTGTCATCAGATGTCTGGATCTTAAGCAAACAGAGAAATCAAGCTGAGGAAACAGCCGCTCTCAACGTCCTGTGTTCATGTCGTGGAGAAACATTGATTTTTCATATGAAACTGTTTATTCAGTGTTTACAGATTTTATTTACTTGGTCTGTTTGTTTTGGAGTTAATGAGGCCTCTGTAGATAATTCAGCTCCCAGTAAAAACCTCCTGAACGATGAACACTGAAGGAATCCTAACCTAAAAACAATCTAAGCATCTAAAAACAACCTGAGCTAACGTTAGCAGCAGCTTGTTTAACAACCTGCTTCGCTGCTTATTGCCGACGTCTGTTCCAGTGTTTTGCTTGCACCACACAGAGAGAAGATGCACACGCGGGCAGAAACAGAACCATAAACATTAGCTCTGCACCTCTATGAAGTAAAACATAAATCTCCTCCACCCCCAACCAAATATAAGTTAGTCAAATAAAAACTAGTCAATTCTCAAAAAAAAGTGTTGACTATGTTTACTGTTTCGACAAATCGATTATTTGTGTACATCCATAGTATGAATGTTGAGCTGACATTTGGATGATGTCTGTAGAAGGCTGACATTATGATGATCCACAATAACAGAAGGACAAAGTCACTCTACTCATTTTAGAGAGAAGCCAATTGATTAGGACAGATCTGATTCTATCTATATCTTTTATTCTTTATTCAGATTGAGTTGGTGCAGGTTATCAAAAACCAGCTGTTCTTCTCTGGTCTCAGCTCTGAAGTCCAACCCCTCCCATCTGAGAGAACTGGACCTGAGAGGAAACTGGGATCTGCAGGATTCAGGAGTGAAGAAGCTGTGTGGTTTTCTGAAGAGTCCAGACTGTAGACTGAAGACTCTGGGGTCTGTTCACTGTGTGTTACTATTTTGATCCTATATGTTTAATTTACCATTGAAGCTAGTGTATATACATATATAACTTACGTTCCCAAAGTTGTAAATTTTTTGTTGTTATTTCATATTGTACATATTGTATTGTCACATCAATTTAGAGAAGATAATATTTGGTTACTGTCTGAAGTAAAATATTTTGTTGGTTTCTGTTCATTTCCTTGTGTTTTCAGTAATAATGTCTTTTCACGGATATTGGTCTCAGAATACACACACAAAGCAAAGCCTTTTTCCAAATATAGGTGTATCAATAGATACAGTATCAATATAGTATTGATCCTGTAGTTAGAGACTTGACTGAGGTCTGAGAGTGTTGGCCTGAACAGGTGTCTGAATGTTGAGCTGACATTTAGATGATATCTGTAGAAGGCTGACATTATGATGATCCACAACAATTTTATAGAAAACATCATTGATTAGGACAGATCTGATTGATTATCAATGATTTGATGTACATGTTTTATTCTTTATTCAGATTGTGGTGCTGCAGTTTGTCAGAGATCAGCTGTTCTTCTCTGGTCTCAGCTCTGAAGTCCAACCCCTCCCACCTGAGAGACCTGGACCTGAGTCTCAACTTCCTGCAGGATTCAGGAGTGAAGCAGCTGTGTGGTTTTCTGCAGAGTCCAGACTGTAGACTGGAGACTCTGAGGTCAGTTCACTATTGTAGATCTTATATATTTAATTTACTATTGAACCTAATTGATACATACATACTATATATATATATATATATATAGATATATATAGATATATATATAGATGGGTGACAAATGACAGGAAAAACCTGCAAAGTATGTAAAATGATGTGAATTACATATTTATGCTATTGCCTTCACAGTCACCAGATCTCAACTTAAGTGAATACCTGTGGAAGTTTTGAACTAATGTGCTAGACAGCGCTGTCTGCCACCATTATCAAAACACTAAATGAGGGAATTGGTGGTGTTCATCCCTCCTGCAGAGTTCAGAGAATTGTAGAATCATTGCTAAGGAGCATTTAAGATCCTTGTGGTGGCCCAACACCTCACTAAGACACTTTACTGTGTATTGGTTTTTCCTTTAACTTTCTTGTCTGTAAATTACATAAAGTTATACATTTCTTTTGTCCACATTTTGTTGTTTCATATTTTACTGAATGTAGTCTGCAGTCACAAAAGTCTGTTTCTCAGATCAGTTGTAGAAATTATTGAAACTGCTAGTTTTGGGGGTAAATTAATGTTTATATAATAATTACATCTAGACATCATCTTTGTTTTAAATATTTCTATATTTAAAATATTAGTAATTTTCTTTGGTTCTTTGGAAAATCTGGATTATTAATAATTTTATCTCCATGTTTTATTCTTTATTCAGATTGAGGTTCTGCAGTTTGTCAGAGATCAGCTGTTCTTCTCTGGTCTCAGCTCTGAAGTCCAACCCCTCCCATCTGAGAGAACTGGACCTGAGCTACAACGACCTGCAGGATTCAGGAGTGAAGCAGCTGTGTGGTTTTCTGAAGAGTCCAGACTGTAGACTGGAGACTCTGAGGTCAGTAGTTGGATTCAGTCCATGCTGCTTTCAGCAATATTGTACTAAACACAGTTAGTATCAGAGCAAACATCCAGTGCTTCCTATAAACATCCAAACTTAAATCGTAAATGGACTGCACTAATATAGTGCTCTTCTAGTCATGTTGACCGCTCAGAGTGCTTTAAACTATAGGTCACACGCACTCTTTCACACACATTCATATAGAACTTGTTCTATCTATATATGAGGTATGGCTATTAAAAAATGAGACTAATATTGTAATACAGTTTTATTGAACATAATCATTTTTCTATGTCTTTCTGCTTCAACATCCTCCCCTTCTGCATCAACACGCTGCTGCATTTGGGTCTTTCATTGATCAAAGCAGTGCAGTAGGCCTTCTTGGGACAGTTGTCTCAGAACCTCTGTGTCAGAAGTTAAGAAAAGAACTTCTGACACAGACTCAACAGGTGATGTTCTTACAGCACTAAACCATTTGATCAGATCAACTAAATCTTTGTGGCATTTTGACTGGTTGATCCCACACTAATCAGGCGTATTAATACAGTATCAGTCCATAGTCAGCTGGTTAATGAAACTAACTCAAACAAAACCTGATTGTTCTCTGCTTTGTAACTGTTGTGGTTGTGTTTGTTCTTACAGGGTCAGTGGGAGGGAGATTAAAGCTTCCATAGACAAAACATGTGAGTACTGAAACACTGTCTCCTGTTCTTCAATCTGTTGTCAATTCAATCTGACTGTAAAATCACCCTGTGCTCATTTCATGACCCAAACATCTGTAAATTATATTTTGGTCCGAGCTCTGGAAAACATCTGCACTCATTCGAGAGAATCTGAATCATTGAGCATGTTCGTCAGGGCTAGGTTTGTTCTTGGACCCAAATGCAGACTCAAGAGACACTGCAAGCAGTTTAAAGGTGTTTTCTTAAGGGTTGGTAGTGGTGGGGAAAATGAAGTCCACAGCAGGTGAATGGGGGATGGGGAGCTGGGGATGGTAGGGGTTGTGACAGGGATTACAAGAGACGAACTGGTGAATGGCTGCCGAGGTGGTGGCGAGGAGTCTGACACTGAAGCATGAGTAAGAAGATACACTGGAGACTCACTATAAACTTAGCACAGGTGCACTAGAGTACTGAGTGGCCAAGGGCTCTGTTACCACAAGTGATGGCTAAACAATCTGGCAGTTTGTTCGCAGCAGGAAGTTTTATTCAGTCCACCTCATATCTAGAACTGTGTCTTTGATTTCTAGTGGACAAAAAATAACTTTGAAATTTAGTGCCATCTGTCACAGAAATTAATTCATTTCATCACCTACTGTGAAAATAAAAAGGAAATGTACATTTTTGGCAGGTCACATTAACACAATCTACTGCATTAGGATAATTTGTAAATGAAATATTGGATGATAACTACTTCTGCAGTGAAGGTTTTTACAACACTATTACATTATCAGATGTCTTTTTCAGAGATGAATATGTGTCACAGGTGTGATTGAGGTTAAAGGAGTGAGGATCAAAACACACTGACACTGAGATGCAACAGGTCAAGGAAAAAGGAATATACACTGAAAGACTGAGGAAATAATGAGAGGTATGTGTGATAGCAGATGGGGATGTTATGCAAATGTGAACAAGTGAGGAGGAGGATTAGTAGGAAGGTCTGAGGACATCTGGTGGACATCTGGAGTCTGAGGACATCTGGAAGGCATCTTGGAAACAGATGGGCCTGGGGGAAGTTAGCAGTGTCTGTAGACAGGGGACAGAGGGACACACTGAGCAGATGAAAAACAAGTGAGGCAGCCATCATGACACCATGAAAGTCAAATCTAATATATTCAGGGAGAACATGATCTGTGATGATGTTGTTTGACTTAAGATTCTCTAACTTCATATGCTCTGATTTTCCGCAGAGTTTGTCAAAAGAAGCTTGTCCAGATTTGATGAAATATTCTTTGTTCAGGTCTTATAAAGCTTTAAATTTGATATCAAGTATGTAGATACCCTCTGTAAAGATATTCATGCTGATCATTTTACTCGCTACAGCTGAGTAATGTAACACTCAGAGTGAAGTGCACAGTAGATTAATTAATTAAACGATTTTCGTATTCTAAATATTCTAAGTGCATCTACAGCATAATGACAGGAGGCTGCTGCTGTTGCTCACACTCTCTGTCTTCATCTCTGACTCCGATCTGATGAAGAGAGAAACAGTAAACACTGGTTTCTGACACCCGCTGTACATCTTCTCATCAGGTGCCTCTGAAGTCAAACTGGACCAAAACACAGCAGACATGAACCTCGATGAGTCTGAGGACGACACGAACCTCGATGAGTCTGAGGACGACACGAACCTCGATGAGTCTGAGGACGATACGAACCTCGATGAGTCTGAGGACGACATGAACCCCCATGAGTCTGAGGACGACATGAACCCCCATGTGTCAGGATCAGAGCGGATGTCGAGACACGAACCGATGAGTCTGAGGATCAGAAGAAGCTGGATGAGTCTGAGGACGACACGAACCCGATGTCAGAGATCAGAAGCTGGATGAGCTGAGACACGAACCCGATGAGTCTGAGGATCAGAAGAAGCTGGATGTGTCTGAGGACAACACAATCGTCCCTATGTTTGAGGTTGACACCAACCTCAGTGTCTCTGAGGACAACACAGAGCCAATGAAGGTAAGAGAAAAAAACATTGTGCCCTGAATTAAGGGCCAAACACACTGCAACAAATATTCAGAAATTCAACAAATATCTGCTGTAGATGGGAACTAACACATCTATTGTGTTGATTTTTGCATTGTGTGATAGACAAGATTTCACAATTAAAAAAAGAACATTTCATTTCCTTTAGACAGACACTGGACACATTCAGCCCAAATTCTGCCTTTAATATGTCATCTTAATTAACTTCAGAATGTGGATGATTATGTCAGTTTTAGGTCTCAGTGCCTGATCAGTCACCTGAATGATCAACAGTCTGGGTTTTGGACAGTTGTATTTCTTGCATTTCTCAATATTATTTCTGTAGTGTTCTGTAATTTGTGGCTAAAACTGTAGTCTTGAGGCTAGATGGAGGATTCTACTAATGTCAGCACTGTCTGGATATAAATGTCCTGCAGTCAGTCAATATGTATACCTGGGGTATATCTATGATGTGTTTTATTGGCCGACTGATACATAATAAAAACTGATTTTGTTCCTTCCTGAATTTCAGCCTCCAACAATCATCACACCCAAACTGCAGACTGAATCTGCACAACTCTCATACAGGTAATCACATGATGGAATAACACTGTTTTAGACCCAAGACTCTGATATTGTTTATGTTAGTTGGTTGTTCTGCTTCCTGCCTTCTTTGTGTGTTTCCCGTCTTTGTGACTGCCTGCCCTGCCCCAATTACTTTCACCTGTTCCCAGTTACCCTGGCCTCCCTTATGTATTTAGATGTGGTCTCTGTTTGGCTCTTTGTGTGAATGTTCAGTGGACTGTGAATCACACGTTACTGTTGCCACACTTCTAGAAACTTTATCAGCTTGGGCTTTTATACAGCATCTATACAGTATTTCTGTCTCACTTTATTGCCTGATGTTTGTGTGTGTTCACTTAAACAGCCAATACAGTAACAGTACAGATGTTTGTTGTGGTCATTCTGTCGTCTCTGTTCTACAGGTTCAGGTGTCCTGGTCCAGGTGCGTTCCAGTGTAAGTCAACTGGACTGGTGTTTGTTGTGGACCAGGAGGCAGAGCTTCTCTACAGGATGGTCCAGTGGGATGAGAGCCTCCTCCAATCAGCTGGCAAGACACCTGCAGGGCCTCTGTTCAATATCCAGTGTCCTGAGGCTGCTGTCTGTGAGCTCCACCTCCCACACTGTGAAACTAATGAAAGTAAGTAAATGATTCTTAGAGCACAAAGACATTGATGAGGTTTCTTGATGATCCTTGGAGAGTAGTCCAATGTTAGCTGGAGGATTAGTTAACAGACTCTGGCATGCTGGTTTTCAGGAAAACCGGGGCGGGGGGGCAAGTTTAATAACGATAACCAGGGGTTACAGCAAACTGAAAAAAACTAATTGCTGAAAACAAACTGCAACACAACCAACAAAAGAGATCAAATAAACGAAACAACTTCCAATGGGAAAGAAGTAGCACCCTCCTGGATGGGAGTAAAAGAGAGAATCCTGAACTGACACTCTTGGTGACACACATACAAAGACGTCTTGCTGCCCTACTGGCCCACTAGTACTGGCTATGTTCTTGAAAGTGCCTCTAATTTGGTTTCTCAGCATAACAGAGAGGTGGAGGGACTATGCACCATGCATGTGGAAGAAGACACAAAGAGAAGAAAAACAAACAACAGAGAAAAAACACTTCTGTAACATCGACTTTATGCTGTTTTTATATCTGAAATAATATCAACCAACAGCCTTCACTACAACAGATATCAGGCAGTTTTATTTCCCTGCACTTTTTGCTTTTTGGCAATGTATTTCATCATCATTTTAATGAAATGGAAAAATGGTATGGTATTTTGGATAGAAGTTGTGTATGTTTGTACTGTGGCACACTGTATGGAAAGTAATTTTATTCAATGTTTAAAGAATTTACATTTTAATGCAACAGTGTCTACCTTACAAGTGCACAGAAAAGTAATTAGCATATTCAAATACTCTTTAATATCGAAGATAAAATCTATTCAAGCAATCAGTCCAGGTTTACAGTTGGTGTTAAAAGGGTAAGCAAAGTAGTCTTTCCCCTTTTCCTTGGTCCACTTCCTGCTAATCTCCCCAACAAATTCTTATATTTCTAGATACAGGTGAGGATTTTGTCCTAGATAGTGCAAGAGGAAAGATCAGGTGGTCGCTGCAGTCTTGAATATTATCTGATTTAACAAAGATAGCAGAGAATTGGGTCTATGGACTCAGTGTCCTAGATATAGAATGTAATGATCAGTACCAATGTAATGAGGCTGTGTGAGTAAAACAGAT
Source organism: Lates calcarifer (assembly GCF_001640805.2). Lineage (NCBI taxonomy): Eukaryota > Metazoa > Chordata > Actinopteri > Centropomidae > Lates > Lates calcarifer. The sequence goes on from NW_026117562.1 coordinate 94,752, forward strand.
GTTGAATGCCTCTGTGTTTTCACAGCTCTGCTCTATGAAGGCCTGCTGTCAGTGGTCCATGTCACTGATGATGGAATGAGCATCTTGGAGCCACTGAAGATCACAGACACTCATGTGATTATCAAAGTCCCTCATCTCTCATCTTTTGGCCTGGTCTGGTCTTTGAATATGTTATGGAACCTATGGAGCAACAGGAAACCAGTTAGCAGCCAAGTTTTGCTGTTCCTCCAACCATCAAATCCAAACGCACAGAAGCAAAACCTCAATGTGCATCTACTGCCAAGTTACATAACCCTGGAAATGGTAAAGATTGATAAAATGTTTCAGCTTCACCTTCACTCCTGACTCATCACTATCTATCAGATATTGTGATACATATCCGGACTCTGATATTGATAAATGTTATTTTCTTTATCATTTTATTGGTGAAAATGGACAAAACCCAGGTGATTTAACAAAGATACACAACAATTAGGTAAACATTACATTAAGAGGACAGTCAGATGCATTGCTGTGTGGGTTTATCTGTTTCCTTGTCCTAACCATCCTGTTCATCCAGGCCAATATGTCTCTCACTGCTACTAGAAACTTTGCACCAGTACACAGTCAGTTGACACAGGAAGACAGGAGTATATAAGAGAGAGAAGATCTGTGAAGATATAAAACTAGTTTGCTGATTTATCAGTTGGGCTCTGATTAAAATGTTATGATTCTTTTTAAGGTGAAGGCAAAACTGGACAACTGTGTGTACATCTGCGCACCCTCCAACTGCAAACTCATCACAAACCAAAGTTACACTGCTCACTGTGGGGAGGCCTGTAAAATACAGCCTAAAGTGAGTATTTCAAGTAAAAGGTTTGCTCACACAACTCATAAAACTAGTTGATAACGTTAGGTTTACTTAGGTCACGGTAAAGACTCTGACACTGGTGTCACTGGTTTTCAGAGAGCAGAGTTTGACCTGGATCTTGGACCAAATTACCATCCAACGTTTGAGATCCGACTGCCTACAAACATAGAGGAAGCGACTATAACGGTCCGAGACCAAACAAATACAGATGTCTGGGAGCATGAAGTTTATCTGTCTGGTAAAGTCTTCATCCACCTGCAGTATCACTCCATGTGATAGTAGAACAGAGGAGAATAGTGGTGGTAGTAGTAGTAGTTATTGATTGATCCAAGGTGCCTTTAGTTAGTTAGTTATTATCTTTTTTTATCCTACAAAGGGCAAATTGTTGTGCAGCAAGCAAAATAAATCACAATCATTCAACCTAACAATAACTCACGTAGCACGAAACCGCAAAATAGATTCTATCAATAAAGAAAATAGAAATCTAATACATAGGCTACTACAAATACTTAAACATGAAAGGATCCAAGGGTCCTGGTAAAAACAATGTATTAGTATGAAATCCCAGTGAGTTATTTAAAAAACTGTTTGCAACAGGAACAAAGGAGTTGTTAAATCCATTTATTCTGCATCTTGGCAGATTGTACTTAGGACCAGACAGAAGCCAAACAAACTCCCTGAACAAAGGGTGTCTCAAATCAGCCAGAACAATCTGGGCCTTGTTCAGAGCCCTGACTTTATATAGGTGGGAAAAATCATTAAGATTTGTCCCTGCAATCTTACTGCACACTTTCATGATACCATTTAAATGGTTTAATGAAAATGAGCCAAACCAACAGATAAAAGACACAGCAAGAACAGATCCAATAAAACAAGAAAATGACATTTTCGTAAAGGCAGAGTCCACTTTAAAACCACAAAGTTTGTAAAGAAAGTGCAAGCGCTGATGTTCTTTTTTACACACTGCATCTGCGTAATGCTCAAAGGTCAGCTGGTCATCAATGACCGTGGTGAGATATTTGTACTGCTGTGCCACCTCAGCTACATGGTCACTCATAGAGAATAGCAAGAGAAGAACATAACATAACATGGGTTCCATGCAAAAAATGTAAGGTGATACCAATGATACAGTAATAGTAATGATGATAGTAATAATTAAAGTATTAACTGTTAACACAGCAATACAACTAATAGCAGTATAAGTAATTTCTAATTCTAGCAGCAGGTGTTGAGTGGAGTTGTAGGAGCAGCAGGAGACTTGTCATCACAGATCAGACTCTACAGCTCCAGTGGCAGAAATACCTGCAGAAAGAGACAGAAGAGGAGACAGAGACGGAAGAGCACAATACTACAGGAAAGGGAAGATACTGAGTTAGTAACATGTAACAGTATGAATCCATACTGATGGAGAGAGAGGGAGAGAGAGAAGAGCTCAGTGCATCATGGTTTAGTTTTAAACCGAAATGTGCCTGTGCCACCTTGCACCTCAGCTCATACTTCCGATATGAACACTGATGCCTGCCTCTGGGTGTGCCAGCTGTTCTCACAATCTGGTAATTGAATTTAGAAGTCATTGCTGGTTATTAAACAAACATTTTTTGTCTGATATTCTTCCAGGTCCAAGAAGGGAAACTCCTCAGGGAAGCGTCCCGTCAGTGGGCAGCATCCCATCAATGGACAGCGTTCCATCAATGGGCAGCGTCCCTTCAATGGGCAGTGTCCCTTCAATGGACATCGTCCCATCAATGGACAGCGTCCCATCAATGGGCAGCGTCCCATCAATGGACAAGCGTCCCTATCAGACAATAACTACACAGCAGAGGAGAGGCTGAATTCAGTTCGGAGACAGTTTATCAAAGGAGTGACTGAACCTGTTCTAAACCAGCTCCTGGATAAACTTCTTGAGTGTAAAATTATAAATGATGAAGAAATGGAGTCAGCGAAAGTAAGAAACAGTGCAGATAAAGCACGAGAAGTGATCGACACTGTGCGAAGAAAAGGAGCTGAGGCCAGCTCAGCTCTGATTGCTGCTCTCTGTGAGGTGGATCAATGTCTTTCCAAAACGCTCAAATTAATGTGAAGCAAAGGCCTGAAACTGTTTGTCTGGAGTGTGAGGAGGAATCTCTGTTTCACAGTCTCACATAACTTTTTGTAATCTTTACATTAGAAGTTCAGTTGTTAAAGTCTGTGTTTAATATAAGTAGACTTTGTTCTGAAAGTGATTCACTCAGGTTTGGGAAACAAGGCCTCACACTTTTATTTGTGTGTTTAAATGTATTGACTATATAGTCCTCACTAATTCCACAATGAAAGTAAAAAGGCAGTATTCAACATGGGCACTACAATCTGCTAACAGTCCCACAATGCAATGCTCCACATTCAGTGGATGTGATCCATCCAGGGCGCTACCCTTAAATGGTTTGTCTTTTACTTAACAGACAGGTATTTCCCTGCTGGGATTGGGAGCTCCTCTTCCTCTGCTGCCCCAGTCAATTGTGGAGTTCCTCGTGGTTCAGAACTTTTCTGCCCCTTCTCCAATTCCAGGCCTCTTTGATCCTCAGTCCAGTTGTTTTTGATTGTCCTATGATTTAGGTTTGTGGTTCAGAGAGATCTTCCCTTCATGGCGGCAGCTCCAAAGCTTTGGAATAACATTTCTCCTCTCAACAAAAGGTTCCCCCTCCACTGACACTTTAAAGACAAAACTCAAGACAGACATGTTTTCAGTTGCCTTTGGTTTCTCTTGGTGGTCTTAATATTTCAGTAGTTTATATTCCTTTTATTTTTATAAACTGATTTGATGAGTTTTATTCTGTTTTCTACACATATTTTGATGTTGCCTTGTGCTTTATCATTGTTGTTATTTGTACCTTTTACTACTGATGTCATTTCAATCACTGTTGTGCCTTTCAGTTTAACATGTACAGCACTCAGGTTGTTTTAAATGTGCTGTATAAATAAACTGGATTTAATTTGATTTGAACATTTCCACTGTGTCAGCAGCTGACAGTGATGATCAGTAACTGAAAGCTGAATTTACTGCTCACTATAGAGTGAACTACTGAGTGTCAGTCATCCAGTGAATGAGATGAAGGCAGTGTTAACTACACTGATGTTGTGCAGGAAGACGATGTCACTGAGAAGCTGTGTCTGCAAACACGAAGCCGTTATTAAATGAGACGTCAAACAAAACACTCAAAGCTTTTTGTGACTGAGGCAAAGATTCTGGTTAATACGTTTTGTTTTTGTTTTTTAGCACGCAGGCGTCTAAATGTGATGTTGTTACAGGTCAACAAAGTCAGAAGGCAAATGGAATCAAAGGAAGGAGGATCTGAAGTCTCCATTCACACCAGTTTGGTCTGTAACATTTCCCTCGTTATCTTTTGAGTATTGAGATAACTGAACATTCCCTCCTCGTGTGACAGTGTCCCCTGTGATTGTGACATATATACATTATTGTATATAATCAAAAGCTCACCTTAATCTCTGTCCAACCTCGCAAAGCAGACAGAAACGACAACCTGAGGGAAACATCTGTAGACCAGATTTACACCAAATTATTCTGGATTTACATAAACTGTGAAGACAAATCTCTACCGAGGAGAGGACGAGGAAAAGACGAAAGGAGTAAAAAGAAAACGTGGTATCAGCAGGTCAGAGTGTTGTTCTTTGTTTTGGCCGCTAGGTGGAGACAGAACATCACTGACGAACTGAGAAGTGTCTGATGTGGCATCTAGTCGGTGAGCCAAGGGGAGATTTGGTGTATTTGAGATGATCCCCGCCGAGGGGGGACCTCATTTTTTGTCAACAACATCTTCATCTGTCAACAAATAAAACAAATTGTTGGCACTCTTACCTCTTGCACATTTTTTGATTATCGGTAATTTTGTCAGAGTTACCGGTTCCGGCAAACCGAGCGAGCGGCTATGCTCAGGGTCCTACATGCATAACATAGCTGTAGTTATTGTCCAATGACATGCCTAATAATCAGGCAGAACTGAAACTTAGGAAACAGGTATGATATCCATGTTTTTCAAGCATCACATATGTTTTGGCTGTTTTTTTATTTTTTATGTATTTTATTTAGGTGTCACATTCCTTGACTTCATGATAAAAATGTCCAGAATTGGCTTTGGAGCTAGATATTTTCCTGTGAATGTGGTATCTCCTCTGAAAAATAGTCCGAGCTCAGTCCAGAATGTTGTGATGATGTTTTGATGTTTGATGTTGTTTTATACATCACAACCCATCGAACTAATGTTCAGCCTGCATCTCTCTGATACTTATTTAACAGGTTAATCTTGGAAGAAACGTTCTTTATGTTATTGTTTATACAGGATTTATCACAGTTAAGCCATACTTGAGACCATTCTACATCACCATATGAAGCAGCCCAGTGACACAAGAATATTCTTCCATAAATGGAAGAATTAATGATCCTTCAGCTGAGTATCTGTAGTATACCTCTTGGCAAGGCATTAAAAACTGTGGCCTATTCTTTGGCTGAGGTAGGCAACTTGAATAGCAACTCATTGTAATTTAGAAAGTGCCCATTTGAATTTAGAGGCTGTTTAACTAGAATAATATCATCAATTATATCTTATATCTAATATTCCTGTTACTTCAAATGATGGCGGTTCATTCATCCCAGTGAAGTTGCGTGGACTTACATGTTCATTATTTTAACTTACATGTGTAAAATCATAAAGAAGCTGATGTGTGTTGTGCACACACTTCCTCAAATGCAGTCATGTGATCTACAGCAAAGGTAGAGGGGAGGGGCAGCTCTGCTCAGGTAACCAGGTACAATAAAACAGGGAGGGAACACTGAGGATAAAGTTTGAGTCCGATCAGACGGTTTTACAGTTGACAACAGGAGGAAGAAGACCAGGTGAGTTCTGTTCAGCTCTGACTCTGACTCTGTGTTTGCTGTAAAAGGAAATAAAGATCTGTTGATTCTATGAGGTGGAGGGTCGACTTAACTTAAACAGTATACTCTGTGTGTGTGTGTGTGTGTGTGTGTGTGTGTGTGTGTGTGTGTTTGTTACTACAGTTCTGTTGGTCTTGGTTTATGTCTCTTGAACAGACCTGTCTGTCTTCCTGTTTCTGAGCTCTCAGTTAATGGTTTACATTTCAGACTGACCAAAGTCCAGAAGATGAGTGACTGTGTGGAGGAAGGGGAGGGCGAAGCAGAGTCTCAGTCATCTGACCGTGGGTCTTTGAAGAGCGACTGGTCCATTGATAAACCACCAGAATTCAGTAATGAACCTGGGCCCTCAGACACAAAGTAAGACTCAGTTTCTACTCGAAGCAGAACAGACTGTGTGTGAGCAGGTTTGGGGTTCAACAGCATTTTGTTTAGTTTACTCACTGAGTCAGAATCGTACCTAATCTTTTCACCAAATGCAGACAATTCATACAACTCCTTGTGTTTCACTTGTAGGTTTGTGGGTAGGTAACATTCATTCAGTGTTTATAGTTCAGGAGGTGTTTACCTCTCTACACTGTAAAACCCAACAAGTTCAGAATACTCAAAACATGTAGAACTGCAAGATGGTGATTCTAGTTCAGACCTGTCTGTTTGAGTTCAGAGTATCTGGGACAAAGTGATTCTCAGCTCTTTGACATGTTTTCTCATCAGGAAGTTATTTTCTTGGTGGCAGCAAAGCACTGATAAAAGCGACTGCTTCAATATGACAATAGTGATTCATTTGTTTGTACATGTACTGAACACATCTGTAGAACACACAACTACACTGTTTCATCCAATCCATTTCGTTTCAATCCATTTCTTACACTTGGTTCTTATGTTTTGATTTGGAAAGGTGATAGACACCAACATACACCTACGTTTAGTTACACTCACTAAGCTATGATCAGCTGCTGTTCTGAAGGTTTAACAGTGGGTCAGTGAGTGGCTAGTAGCTAGCCAATGTGGTTATAATCTTTTCGTTAAAATACTCTGTGACAGATTAATGTGTTAATGTCCACAGACAGTGGTTCTGCAGACAGTGCATCACCTCATACTGGGACCAGTCTGGTCCATCAGGAGACTCCTCCTGTCCTCAGTGTGGACAAAGATCCAGACCAGGACCTGTACTGCAGACAGCCAGTCAGACCAGCACTGTACAAAGTAAGACTGAACATGTGTCTGCTGATGTCGTCATTTCTGAAAACAGGACTTGTTCTTTTCTACAGGCAAGACAAGCAAGTCTTTAGTTTTTCTGTAGCTGATGAAAAGAATCAGATTGTCTTTCTTTAGTCTGACAGTGTTTGTTGTCTTTCAGCAGATAGTGGTCTGCAGGAGGTTTTAGATGAACATAAGATCAGTCTGAGGAGGAGATGTGAACGTGTGACTGAAGGAACTGATGGAACAGGAAGTAGAACCCTCCTCAACAGGATCTACACTGAGCTCTACATCACAGAGGGACAGAGTGAAGAGGTTAATACCCAACATGAGGTGAGGCAGCTGGAGACAGCTTCCAAGAAGAAGACCCTCCATGACGCTCCAATCAGGTGCCAGGACATCTTTAAAGCCTTACCTGACCAACAGAGACCCATCAGAGTGGTTCTGACCAACGGCGTCGCTGGTGTTGGAAAAACCTTCTCAGTGCAGAAGTTCACTCTGGACTGGGCAGAGGGCTTGGAAAACCAAGATGTCAGTCTGCTGGTTCTGCTTTCGTTCAGGGAGCTGAACCTGATCAGAGATGAGCAGTACAGTCTTCTCACGCTGCTCCATGTTTTCCATCCAACATTACAGAAGGTCACAGCAGAGAAGCTGGCTGTCTGTAAAGTTCTGTTCATCTTTGACGGCCTGGATGAAAGCAGACTATCACTGGATTTCGACACACAGCAAGGTTGTTTCTGACGTCACACAGAAGTCATCAGTCAACGAGCTGCTGACAAATCTCATCCAGGGGAATCTGCTTCCCTTGGCTCTGGTCTGGATAACTTCCAGACCTGCAGCGGCTAATCAGATCCCTCCTTCATGTGTTGACAGGGTAACAGAAGTACGAGGCTTCACTGACCCACAGAAGGAGGAGTACTTCAGGAGGAGATCCAGTGATGAAGAGCTGTCCAACAGAATCATCTCACACATCAAGACCTCCAGGAGCCTCCACATCATGTGTCAAATCCCAGTCTTCTGCTGGATCACTGCTACAGTTCTGGAGCACATGTCGACTACAGAGCAGAGAGGAGAGCTGCCCAAGACCCATGACTGACCTGTACTCACACTTCCTGCTGGTTCAGACAAAGAGGAAGAAGAACAAGTACCATGAGGGACATGAGACGAGTCCACAGGAGCTGACGGAGGCTGACAGGGAAGTTCTTCTGAAGCTGGGGAGGCTGGCGTTTGAACATCTGGAGAAAGGAAACATCATGTTCTACCAAGAAGACCTGGAGCAGTGTGGTCTTGATGTGACAGAGGCCTTGGTGTACTCAGGAGTTTGTACAGAGATCTTCAAAAGAGAGAGTGTGATCTTCCAGAAAACAGTCTACTGCTTTGTTCATCTGAGCGTTCAGGAGTTTCTGGCTGCAGTCTACATGTTCCACTGTTTCACCAACAGGAACACACAGGTACTGGAGGACTTCCTGGGAAAAGACTACATGAAAAGGTTTAATGTTTTTAGTAATGATGATAGCAATGACCCATCCTTGGATGACTTCCTGAACGGAGCCATGAAGAAATCTCTTGACAGTAAAACTGGCCACCTGGACCTGTTTGTTCGTTTCCTTCATGGCCTCTCTCTGGAGTCCAACCAGAGACTCTTAGGAGGCCTGCTGGGTCAGACAGAGAACAGTCCAGAAATCATCCAGAGAGCCATCAACAACCTGAAGGAGATGAACAGTAAATATACTTCTCCTGACAGAAGCATCAACATCTTCCACTGTCTGATGGAGATGAACGACCACTCAGTCTATCAGGAGATCCAAGAGTTCCTGAAGTCAGAGACCAGATCAGAGAAGGAACTCTCTGAGATCCAGTGCTCAGCTCTGGCCTACATGCTGCAGATGTCAGAGGAGGTTCTGGATGAGTTGGACCTGAAGAAGTACAACACGTCAGAGGAGGGACGACAGAGACTGATCCCAGCTGTGAGGAACTGCAGGAAGGCTCGGTGAGTCCAGACATGATCATTAACATCATCAGTCAGTGGAGATTAGTTGTTAAGTTCCTCAGATTCACACATTATAAGTCTGTTGTCTTTTCAGTTGCTTGATAAAATGTTTAACAGTTGCTATAATCAGATAATTGGGTCATACCTGTGTGTTGTTACCACATAGAGAGATTCATCAGACCAGGAAACGTCCAACTCTCAGTCATCAAATACTTTAAGTAAATCTAAAGTTTCCTCCTTCATGTCAACATGTTCTGTGATACATGTGTCCTGACAGACTTGGTGGTTGTGAACTCGAAGACACTCACTGGGAAGTTGTGGTCCTCAGCTCTGAAGTCCAACCCCTCCCCTCTGATAGAACTGGACCTGAGTGACAACAAAGACCTGGAGGATTCAGGAGTGGAGCTGGTTTCCTCTGGACTGGAGAGTCCAAACTGTAAACTGGAGACTCTGAGGTCAGTTCACTGACTGGAGCTGTGGTAGTTTTTTTGTAGATACATAACTGAGATCATTGACTGAAGTTTGAAATTGTTTGTTGATAAATGTTCAGTATTTGTCTGAACAGAAGCAGGTGACCGTGTCTGAACGATCTGTGAGGAAAATATGTTGTTTTAATAAATGCTCCTTCACCTTAATTACCAATGAAATCACTGTAACATACCTCTCACCTGTGTGTAATGGTTAATGGATCTTGTTATCACAGCCATCTGGTTCCCCTCAGGCTGAGGCCCAGTCCTTGTACTAAATAGTCTGGATTTGTCTGACTCAGACTGCTGGAGCTTCAGACGAACAGATGAAGTCACTTCTTACAGTGTAGTTTTATTAGGAAAAGGCCACTTCACAGTCAGTATGAACAGCAGGAGGGATTACTGCCACCAACAACTCTTTAATCTACACATGATGTAGAGCTGAATGTTGAGCTGATATTTGGATGATGTCTGTAGAAGGCTGACATTATGATGATCCACAATAACAGAAGGACAAAGTTCACTCTACTCATTTTAGAGAAAAGATCATTGATTAGGACAGATCTGATTGATTATCAATAATTTTATCTCCATGTTTTATTCTTTACTCAGATTGAGTTCCTGCAGGTTGTCAGAGATCAGCTGTTCTTCTCTGGTCTCAGCTCTGAAGTCCAACCCCTCCTACCTGAGAGAACTGGACCTGAGTGACAACGACCTTCAGGATTCAGGAGTGAAGGAGCTGTGTGGTTTTCTGAAGAATCCAGACTGTAGACTGGAGACTCTGAGGTCAGTTCACCGTCTGTTGATTGAGTTACATTAGAGAGTTGATTCCTCACTCTCACTCCTCTCTCATTATTATTTTCTCTGACAGTTGACAGTTTTCAGACTCATCAGCTGTAATTCTCAGCTGTTTGACAGATTTTCATTTTGGCAGCAGAACATGTTACAGCAGCTTCAGAAAATCCTGCAGGTTAAACTGAACTAACCAAAGACTTTTAGACACATTACATTAAAACATCAGCAACACATCTGTGGGAACTTCTGCTACAGAGTTTGGACAAATCTTCTGAGAAATATTTCAACTAGTCTAGTGGAAAGGGGGGTGACATAAGACTAGCTGAGGAATTTGAGGAGCTATTTTGTTCAAGTTTTCGGATCTTTTATAGCCAGTCTTTGAGGCATAATTCATATTTAGAGAGAGCCCAGGCCAAAACAACAAACCAAACCATCCTAACTAGATATGAAATCACAACACTGAAATTACCCACAAAAGTAAAGGTTGCAATGCTAAGCTTTACTCCTGATCGCAGAAACAGGAGAAAAGAGAAATGAACAGAAATGTCAACTGTGCCCCGCAGCTTCCTGGTAAGGTCTTATCTACAGATTGTATCTCCATGTTTTATTCTTTATTCAGGTTGAGTCTCTGCTGGTTGTCAGAGATCAGCTGTTCTTCTCTGGTCTCATCTCTGAAGTCCAACCCCTCCCACCTGAGAGAACTGGACCTGAGTGACAACGACCTTCAGGATTCAGGAGTGAAGGAGCTGTGTGGTTTTCTGAAGAATCCAGACTGTAGACTGGAGACTCTGGGGTCAGTTCACTATTGTAGAGAAGCCACAACTTAATGTAATGATTTATACTTGCATTCATTGTCCCACATATGGCTTGCAGTAAAGCACAGATCCTGTATGACAGTGTGCATGTGCTGTATACACAATATGTACTTGTGGTTGGTGGAAGTTGCTTTCTGCTTGCAACTTGCTTACAGCTTCAGCTGCTGACTCATGGATGAAGACTCTAACAGAGGAAGGAACTGGTTGCACCTTTTTCTGGATAAGAAAAGGATAAAATAACAGAAGGACAAAGTCACTCTACTCATTTTAGAGAGACGATCATTGAACAGGACAGATCTGATTCATTATCAATGATTTTTATCTCCATGTTTTATTCTTTATTCAGGTTGAGTCTCTGCAGTTTGTCAGAGATCAGCTGTTCTTCTCTGGCCTCAGCTCTGAAGTCCAACCCCTCCCATCTGAGAGAACTGGACCTGAGAGCTACAACAACCTGCAGGATTCAGCAGTGAGGGAGCTGCTGGATCTTGTGAAGAGTCCAGACTGTAGGCTGGAGACTCTGAGGTCAGTTCACTCTGTTACTGTTGGAGATCTTATATCCAGGATGTTTTTTTCTAGGTTTGTTTGTTTTATCTGTGAAAACGAGTGGAAAAATATTTGATTTATTTGATTTTAGTGTTTGTTGTTGTAATACTCATTTTAGCCACAAGAAGCTTCAGTGCACTGCTACCTAAATCTAATTTGGACTAGAAACATTCATGTTTTCTCCAAGGTGATTTTTAATTTCTTCATACAGTTTAAGAATTAGCTTCTTAAAATGTATGTTGTCACAGGACTGTCCCATCTTGGTTTTGGATGTAAATGTATTTTAATGGGTGAAGGCTGTCAGAGGCGATCAGCTGAGGTGATATAAGGATCAACAGAGTCTGCAGACAGCAGGTTGTGGTGGATGAATGGGGCAATCACAGACACAGGAGACAGGAGTTTGAATCCTATTGACTTAGTTAACTTACTATCGTTTTTTTCTTCTTTCTTCTGTACATATCCAATTGGAAGATAAATAGTTGTTTCATGTTTTATTCAGATTGAAGGACTGCAGTTTGTCAGAGATCAGCTCTCCTCCTCTGGTCTCAGCTCTGAAGTCCAACCCCTCCCATCTGAGAGAACTGGACCTGAGTGACAACGACCTTCAGGATTCAGACGTGAAGCTGCTGTGTGGTTTACTGAGGAAACCAGACTGTAGACTGGAGACTCTGAGGTCAGACACTTTATTTTAGGTCTGTGCTGAAACGACAAATTACAACCTCCAATAAATCAATATCCTCATAAAGACTGAACATTTTAATGCTCATTCTCATCACAGGAAACAGAAAATATATAACATTAGATAACGCATAGTGTAACACTGGTGCATAAATGACGTGTTCCACCTGTCAATAATCCTAATGTATCATTCTAGGGTGGAGATAAAATGTAAATATTTGGACATGCAGCTGGTTTTCCTGACCGGGCGCAGTCCTAAACTCACATCTTTTATTCTTTATTCAGGTTGATGGACTGCAGTTTGTCAGAGATCAGCTGTTCTTCTCTGGTCTCAGCTCTGAAGTCCAACCCCTCCCATCTGAGATACCTGGACCTGAGTAACAACAAGAACCTGAAGGATTATGGAGTCAAGGCACTGTGTGGTTTTCTGCAGAGTCAAAACTGTAGACTGGAGACTCTGAGGTCAGACTCCACATGTTCTGTGCTGAAGATAAAATGATGTGAAAGCTGTGTTGACACTAAACCTCAGACATCAAGCTCATATTATACTGATCCACTCTGAGGATCTTAAAGTCTGTTTTCTTCTTCACTGGTTTAGTCCAGTGACTGTGGCAGAGAAATGTTGAGCTACAGATTTCAAACTTTAATAGAACAAGAAAAATCCTTCATTGTTTAAATCACATCAAACTTTTTCAAACCTGCATCCTGTTCAGGGGTTCAGGTGTTTGGAGTTTGCATTTCCTAAACTTCTAAATTCTAAACCCTCTTCAGCTCTGAACAGATAATGAAACATTGAGTGGCTTTCAAGCAGGAACTAAAGTCACATGTTTTATTCTTTATTCAGGTTGATGAACTGCAGTTTGTCATGGAACAGCTGTACTTCTCTGGTCTCAGCTCTGAAGTCCAACCCCTCCCATATGAGAGAACTGGACCTGAGTGACAACAACTTCCTGAAGGATTACGGAGTACAGGAGCTGTGCGGTTTTCTGCAGAGTCCAGACTGTAGACTGGAGACTCTGAGGTCAGTTTACTGTCTGTTACTGTTGGAGATCTTATATCTAAATCCATTCATTTAGTATGAATGACATTTTAAACAATGGTTGTTCCATATTGTCAGTTGTTCTGTTCATTCTAAACCTTCTTCAACTCTGAACAGATGAAGAAACACTGAATGTTTTCAGGCAGGAACTAAAGTCACATGTTTTATTCTTTATTCAGGTTGAGGAAATGCAATGTGACAGAGATCAGCGGTGCTCCTCTGGCTGCAGCTCTGAAGTCCAACCCCTCCCATCCTGAGAGAACTGGACCTGAGTGACAGCTACCTGAAGGATTCAGGAGTGAAGGAGCTGTGTGGTTTTCTGCAGAGTCCAGACTGTAGACTGGAGACTCTGAGGTCAGTTCACTGTCTGTTACTCGGATTAACTAGAGCCTTGACTGAGGTCAGCAGCATGACAGATGACAGATGGATGGATGGACTTATGATCCTGCGAGGGAAATCCTTGAATTGGTGGATGAATTTGGATGATGTCTGTAGAAGGCTGACATTATGATGATCCACAATAACAGAAGGACAAAGTTACTCTACTCATTTTAGAGGAAAGATCATTGATTAGGACAGATCTGATTGATGATCAATGATTTTATCTCCATGTTTTATTCTTTGTTCAGATTGAGGTCCTGCTGGTTGTCAGTGATCAACTATCCTCCTCTGGGCTCAGCTCTGAAGTCCAACCCCTCCCATCTGAGAGAACTGGATCTGAGTGACAACTACCTGCAGGATTCAGTAGTGAAGGAGCTGTGTGGTTTTCTGCAGAGTCCAGACTGTAGACTGGAGACTCTGAGGTCAGTTCACTGTCTGTTACTTTCATCTTTAATCCACAACAACAGTCTACCCATGAGTATTCACTAGGTGCGCAGCAGCAGCCCTCTTGCCCCGGCATAATGGCACACAGATGACTGGCTGATCTGTGTGCCATCCAGGGTTCAGGCGGCCCAGGACATGGCTCTCCTCCTTTCTCATGTGGCCTGGTGGGGTCTCAACTTGAATTTTGAGAAGAGCTCATGACTCCTTCTCAGAGCACAACCTTCATTAAACTCCATCACCATAAGGGCCTGTCCAGCCCCTGATCATGTGGACGAAATTCTCCACTTCCTTCCCTGCTTCCTAAGGGTCAAGTCATTGCCATATATACAGTTTCTTCACCTCTTGGGCAAACTGACAGCTGCCTTGGCTGTCATTCCCTTGGGCTTATTGTCACTGTGCCCTCTGCAGAGATGGCTGAACAGCCTCCACTTGGACATACAGGCACAGGAGGCTCAGGGTATTACAGCAGTGCCATGGAGGAGGAGGTCTTACATGATAAGGGACATTCCCCTGGCTTTTGTCCCATCTCGGCAAAACTGATCTAAAGGGATTTTCCTGCACAACCATCTTCAGGGTTTATAAAGAATGGTCCAAATACACAGTGAGCAGCAGCTCTCTGGGCGAAAATGCCTTGTTGATGCCAGAGGTCAAAGGAGGATGGCCAGACTCCTCTGAGCTGAAAGGCATCAGTAACTCAAATAACCATTCATCACAACCAAGGTATGCAGAAGATCATCTCTGAACACATAACAGGTCAAACTTTGAAGCAGATGGGCTACAGCAGCAGAAGACCTGGTGTCAGCTAGGAACAGGAAACTGAGGCTACAGTTCACACAGACTCACCCAAAACTGGACAATACAAGTTATCAATGATTTTATCTCCATGTTTTATTCTTTATTCAGGTTGTGGTGCTGCAGGTTGTCAGAGATCAGCTGTTCTTCTCTGGTCTCAGCTCTGAGGTCCAACCCCTCCCATCTGAGAGAACTGGACCTGAGTAAAAACAACCTGCAGGATTCAGGGGTGAAGGACCTGTGTGGTTTTCTGCAGAGTCCAGACTGTAGACTGAAGACTCTGAGGTCAGTTTACTGTCTGTTACTGTTGGAGATCTTATATATTTAATCCAATTGTATTGTATTTGTAGTCCAACGTGTCTGATGTGATATTGACCCTGTAGTTAGAGACTGACTGAGGTCAGCAGCATGTTATGAATCAGTGTTGACATGAACAGGTGTCTGAATGTTGAGCTGACATTTGGATGATGTCTGTAGAAGGCTGACATTATGATGATCCACAATAACAGAAGGACAAAGTCACTCTACTTGTTTTAGAGAAAAGATCATTGATTAGGACAGATCTGATTATCAATGATTTTCATGTTTTATTCTTTACTCAGGTTGAGTCTCTGCAGTTTGTCAAAGATCAGCTGTTCTTCTCTGGGCTCAGCTCTGAAGTCCAACCCCTCCCATCTGAGAGAACTGGACCTGAGTAACAACGAGCTGCAGGATTCAGGAGTGAAGGAGCTGTGTGGTTTTCTGCAGAGTCCAGACTGTAGACTGGAGACTCTGAGGTCAGTTCACCTTTCTGCTGCAGATTTTATATCATTAATCCAATGTAAGTACCAGTCAAAACTTTTGGAACACCCCTTTTTTCATTTTTTATTGAAATTCAGTCAGGTCGAGTCCATTTAAAAACCTTGAATGGTTCACATGGTCAGAGGGTCAAGTCAATGGTCCATGGTAAAAAAAAAAAAAAAAGGTCCAAACTGAAACATCATGGAAATGTGATGGGAATGGGAATGAAGAAGTCTTAACTCCCAGACTTCCTTCCTCCATATTGTGAATCAGTGTTGACATGAACAGGTGTATGAATGTTGAGCTGACATTTGGATGATGTCTGTAGAAGGCTGACATTATGATGATCCACAATAACAGAAAGTCACTCTATTCATGTTAGAGAAAACATCATTGAATAGGACAGGTCTGATTGATTATCAATGATTTGATCTAGGGTGGCACAGTGGTGCAGTGGTCAGCACTGTCACCTCCCTGTGCCTGTGTGGGTTCTCTGGCTTCCTCCCACAGTCCAAAGACATGCATGTTAGGTTGACTGGTGACTCTAAATTGCCCGTTGGTTTGAATGTGAGTGTGAATGGTTTTTGTCGGTTGTGTTGGCCCTGTGATGGACTGGTGATGTGTTCAGGGTGTACCCCACCTCTTGCCCAATGTCAGCTGGGATACCCTCCACCACCACCCGTGACCTTTAACAGGTAAGTGGTGTAGATAATGGATGGATGGTTTTATCTCCATGTTTTATTCTTTATTCAGGTTGAGTCTCTGCAGTTTGTCAGAGATCAGCTGTTCTTCTCTGGTCTCAGCTCTGAAGTCCAACCCCTCCCATCTGAGGGAACTGGACCTGAGCTACAACGACCTGAAGGATTCAGGAGTGAAGGAGCTGTGTGGTTTTCTGCAGAGTCCAGACTGTAGACTGGAGACTTTGAGGTCAGTAAACTTGTGGTTGGTGCATGCTGCATGTCGCTTTCTGCTTGCTTTCTGCTGATTCCCTCCACCCTTCACCCCCTCCCCTGTCTCCCCTGATGCCAGTATATAGGCTCCTGCAGTGCCTACTTGTGGCCACACATAGTAACTGGGTACTCTGTGGTCCCAGGCTAAACTGCAGATGATCTTGGAGCAGCAGTGGGCTCTAGAGACGCAGCGGGCAGACCCAACCCATTGACCTGATTGATTATCAATGATATCTACATATTATTATACATATTTTCTTTGTTCAGACTGAAGGACTGCAGGTTGTCAGAGAGCAGCTGTTCTTCTCTGGACTCAGCTCTGAAGTCCAACCCCTCCCATCTGAGAGAACTGGATCTGAGTGACAATGACCTGCAGGATTACGGACTACAGGAGCTCTGTGGTTTACTGAGGAGTCCAGACTGTAGACTGGAGACTCTAGGGTCAGTTCACTATTATAGATCTTATATCTTTAATCCATAATTGAATCTAATGTGATTAATTCAGACTTACATTCACTGTCACACATACAGCTCACAGTAAAACAGAGATCCTGTATGGCAGCATGTTAGTGTGTGTGTGTGTGTGTGTGTGTGTGTTGTATATACAGAGTGTGTTATTCTTTTCTCAGATTGAAGGACTGCAGTTTGTCAGAGAGCAGCTGTGCTCCTCTGGCTGCAGCTCTGAAGTCCGACCCCTCCCATCTAAGAGAATTGGACCTGAGTAGCAACAAGCTGCAGGATTCAGACATGAAGCTGCTGTGTGGTTTACTGAGGAGTCCAGACTGTAGACTGGAGACTCTGAGGTCAGACTCCATATTTTACTTCTGTGCTGAGGTTAACATGATGTGAAAGTTCAGACATCGGGCTGATATTATACTGATCCACTCTGAGGATCTTAAAGTCTGTTTTCTTCTTCACTGGTTTAGTCCAGTGACTGTGGCAGAGAAATGTTGAGCTACAGATTTCAAACTTTACTTCACTGTTTGACTGACCTTAACAAATACACATTCAGTATTTTCTTGTTCCAACACGACAATAAAGTGATTTGACTAAAGAGCTGACTGAAATATTCAGACCAATCTCACCATGTTTGTTAAATGTGGTCACCACTGGATAAAGTGAATTTTTTTAATTTTATTCTATTTGAATCATTGATCGACTTTTCTCCACAGTTCAGTCTGACATGTTTGTTCTCTTTGAAAACTTGAGGATCTTTAGTTGAATCTCAGATAAATGTGTCTGCTCAGCCTGAGTTTGTAGATGGAGCCTGTGGTGGAGCTGCAGAGTTTAAGAGCTGAAGTCACTACGTCTTTATTGAAGCAGCAGCATGTTGTCATTAATATTAATGAGAGCTGTTTTTCTCTTTGTGTCTCTGACTGTTTTTAATCTGCATCCTGTTGATTCAGGTGTTTGGAGTTTCCAGTTTCTAAACTTGTTCATTCTAAACTTTCTTCAGCTCTGAACAGATGATGAAACATTGAATGGATTCAAGCAGGAACTTTGTCTCCTAAACTCACATCTTTTATTCTTTATTCAGGTTGTGGAACTGCAGTTTGTCAGAGATCAGCTGTTCTTCTCTGGCCTCAGCTCTGAAGTCCAACCCCTCCCATTTGAGAAAACTGGACCTGGGTCAAAACTACCTTCAGGATTCAGGAGTGAAGGGGCTGTTTGGTTTTCTGAAGAGTCCAGACTGTAGACTGGAGATTCTGGGGTCAGTTCACTGTTGTAGATGGTATATCCATGGTATCACTTCAATAAGCTTATGCAATGTCACAGCATTTATTTCCCTTAGAGTTGCATTCATTTTTTGCCAAGATCTTGTGTTGCGCCAAGTTCTCTGATTAAGAGCGTTCTTCCTCAGTGATGATGTTTCAAATTTTTAAATCTTACTTTTTAAAATTGTATTTATTCATTTACTTGATGAGTTGTTTTTCTTTTTTCTTTGGTATGATGACAGACTGGTAATATCATAATAACATGTAAAACCTATTCTTTAAATAAAAATTTTTTTTAAAAAACAGTAACAGAAGGACACTCCACTCATTTCAGAGAAAAGATCCTTAGGACAGATCTGATTGGATTATTAATGATTTTATCCTCATGTTTTATTCTGTATTTAGACTGAGTTCCTCCATGCTGTCAGAGATCAGCTGTTCTTCTCTGGTCTCAGCTCTGAAGTCCAACCCCTCCCATCTGAGAGAACTGGACCTGGGTTACAACAACCTGCAGGACTCAGGAGTGAAGACACTGTGTGGTTTTCTGCAGAGTCCAGACTGTAGACTGGAAGACTCTGAGGTCAGACTCCATATTTTACTTCTGTGCTGAGATGAATCTGATGTGAAAGTTGTGATGACTCTAAACCTCAGACATCAGGCTCATATTATACTGATCCACACTGAGGATCTTAAAGTCTGTTTTCTTCTTCACTGGTTTAGTCCAGTGACTGTGGCAGAGAAATGTTGAAATCCAACCATCCATCCATTTCCTTCCGCTTATCCAAGTTCGGATCGTGGTGGCAACAGGTAGAAAGGGGTATTCTAGAAACCTTCTCTTTAGCATTGTTTTCCAGCCCTCCTTCCATTTGGATGTACCTGGAAAACCTCCAAAGGGAGGCACGCAATAGGCATCTTAACCAGATGCTCGAACCACCTCAACTGGCTCCTTTTGACGCAAAGTAGCAGCAGCTCTACTCCAAGCTCCCTCTTGATGTTTGAGTTCCTGACTATATCTCTAATGCCTGCATTACTGTTGACACTGCACCAATCCGCCTGTCGATCTCCCATGCCACGCCAAGATACTTAAACTCCCTCACTTGGGGCAGCAACTCTCCCCCCACCCATAGAGAGAAAGGAATAACCTTGGTGGAGTCCAACACCCACTGAAAATGTGTTTGACTTGCCAAGGATGTGGACAGAGTTCCCACTTTGGTTGTACAAGGACTGGATGGCTTGCATCAGCGACCCCAGTGCCCCATACTCCCTCAGTACCCTGTATACCATATCAGTACCAGGGGAAAGAGTCATAAGCCCTTCCCCAAGCACATAAAGCACAGGTAGACCAGATGGCTAGATTCCCATGACCCCTTCAGCACTCCTGCAGGGGTGAAAAGCTGGGCCACTGTTCCACAGCCTGAAAAGAATCCCCATAACTGCTCCTGAATCTGAGGTTCAACAGTCGCTTGAAGTCTCCTCTTCTGCACCCTGGAGTAAACTTTCCCAAGGAGGCTGTGCAGCTTGATACCCTGATAATTGGAGCACTGACAGTACTGCCCCAGACCTCCTGATGACACTGTGGAGGCGTGTCATCCAAGACAACCCCACAAAGTCCAGAACCTTCAGCATCTCAGGGTAAATCTCATCCATACCCATTGATGAAATTCAGGAGCTCCTCAGTACTCCTACTGCCCAACAGTATCCCTAGTCTGGGTCAGCAGTTCCCTTCCCTGGCTGAACACACCCTGGGCCAAGCCCTGCTTTCCTTTCCTGAGTTGTCGATGATCAACTTTTTGGATACATCATTAGCTCTGCAGCCATATGTGTTGGACACTCTGGTGAAGAGAGGGGGAGAGCTGTCGACTGATCACTACCTGGTGGTGAGTGGGATCAGATGGTGGGGGAGGCTGCCAGACAGACTTGGCAAATTCAGTACTGAGGAACTGGGAATGTCTGGCAGAGGCCCCTGTCCAGGAGGTCTTCAACTCCCACCTCCTGAAGAAGTTTTTGTGTATCCCAAGTGGATGGAGTTTGGGGAGATGGAGTCAGAGTGGACCATGTTCAAAGACTCCGTTGCAGATGCAGCAGGTAGAACCTGTGGTCAGTAAGGTCCTCAGGTCCTCATGGCAGTGACATAAGAACCCAGAGGTAGACCCCAACAGTGAGGGAAGCCATCAGGCCAACGAGGGAGGTCTTTTGGGCTTAGTTAGCCCCGAGGTCTCCTGAAGCAGTGGATAGGTACCGGACGGCCAGAGTGGCTGCAGCTTCTGCAATTGCAGAAAGCAAAAACTTGAGTGTGGGAGAAGTTCATGGAGGCTGTGGAGAAGGACTTTTGATTGGTTTCAAGCAGGAACTAAAGTCACATGTTTTATTCTTTTTTCAGATTGTGGCGCTGCAGTTTGTCAGAGATCAGCTGTTCTTCTCTGGCTGCAGCTCTGAAGTCCAACCCCTCCCATCTGAGAGAACTGGACCTGGGTCTAAACTTCCTGAAGGATTCAGGAGTGAAGACACTGTGTGGTTTTCTACAGAGTCCAGACTGTAGACTGGAGACTCTGAGGTCAGACTCCATATTTTACTTCTGTGCTGAGGTTAAAATGATGTGAAAGCTGTGTTGACACTAAACTACAGACATCAGGCTCATATTATACTGATCCACTCTGAGGATCTTAAAGTCTGTTTTCTTCTTCACTGGTTTAGTCCAGTGACTGTGGCAGAGAAATGTTGAGCTACAGATTTCAAACTTTACTTCACTGTTTGACTGACCTTAACAAATACACATTCAGTATTTTCTTGTTCCAACACGACAATAAAGTGATTTGACTAAAGAGAAACTGACTGAGATATTCAGACCAAACTCACCATGTTTGTTAAATGTTATCACCACTGGATAAAGTGATTTTTTCTGATTTCATTTGAATCATTTGTTGACTTTTGTCCAAAGTTCAGTCTGACATGTTTGTTTGTTCTCTTTGAAAACTTGAGGATCTTTAGTCAAATATGATGATGAAACATTGAATGGTTTCAAGAAGGAACTAAAGTCACATGTTTTATTCTTTATTCAGATTGGGTTGGTACAATTTGACAGAGATCAGCTGTTCTTCTCTGGCCTCAGCTCTGAAGTCCAACCCCTCCCACCTGAGAAAACTGGACCTGAGTAATAACAGGCTTCAGGATTCAGGAGTAAAGGAGCTGTGTGGTTTTCTGCAGAGTCCAGACTGTAGACTGGAGACTCTGAGGTCAGTTCACTGTCACAATAACAGAAGGACAAAGTCACTCCACTCATTTTAGAGAAAGTTCATTGATTAGGACAGATTTGATTATCAATGATTTGATCTACATCTTTTATTCTTTATTCAGGTTGAGGGGCTGCAAGTTGACAGAGATCAGCTGTTCTTCTCTGGTCTCAGCTCTGAAGTCCAACCCCTCCCATCTGAGAGAACTGGACCTGAGTGAAAACAACCTGCAGGATTCAGGAGTGAAGGAGCTGTGTGATCTTGTGGAGAGTCCAGACTATACACTAGAGACTGTGAGGTCAGTAGTTGGAGTCTGCTTTAATCAGTATTGTCCTCAAAACAGTTAGTATCAGAGCAAAGATTTGGTGTTTCCTGAAAATTTCTGACTTTCTTAGTAGCTGCTTTTTTCAATGAAGCTATGAGAGGAGAATGTTGACAGTCTTCAGGATGGGACAGAAAGACAGAGAGACAGAGAGACAGAGAACAGTCAGCCAATCAGATATCAATAATCAGGAATATATCAGGAATACCAAACACTTTGACTCATGAAGCCAGATCAATGTCATTCATCTTAGTTTGGCCTCAATTCCAGCTTCTCAGTCTAACGGACAATTTGTGACACGATAAATCACCATAGTAACAGGTGTTGATCAACTTAATAATCCGTGCTGTGTGACCAACCTGCTGTGAAGCAGGATCAACTAACCCACTGATCAGACTTATTGATACAGGATCAGTTAATATTCAGCTGGCTAACACTGATCTGGGATTATCACAGTTCAGGCACTCAAGCGAAATCTGATTGTTTTCCACTTTGTAAGTGTTGTGTTTGTTCTTACAGGGTCACTGGCAGGTTGATCAGATCTTCCATAGACAAAGCCTGTGAGTACTGAAACTGTGTCTCCTGTTCATTAATCAGTCATCAATAAAATCTGTTTTTTGAAAACAACAATATTGAATTTTAATCAAAGGTTTTTCTAAATATTCTCAGTAAGTGTGCTTCATGCTGCTGAAGAAAAAGATTTGTGCTTGGATACAGCATTGACTAGTGAGGGAAAGAAAATGAAGATTAAGATGATTGTTTTTTTGAATGTCTGTATTGTTTTCAGAGAAAACAGACTTCAATCTAAAGTCTCGCTGCAGGTCTGTGATCCACAAGCAACTGATGCCAGAATGAGGCAAATAAACTGCTGATATGATCATTCTCTAGACTCTACACTGCAGCTGCTGTGTATCAGAGCATCTATACAAAACAACATGTGGCTGCAGCTGGTGAATTTTACTGAGTAAAGGCAGCTGCAAACAGCATACAGACTGACTCAATGTTAGATGTGTGAACACTTCAGCTCAGGTTTATACACGGCCAATAGGAAACCAGGAGAGAGGAAAGTGATCTCTGCTCACATTCTCTGACTTCATCTTTGACTCAAATCTGATGAAGGGAGAAAGAGTAAACTCTGGGTTCTGACACCTGCTGTCCCCTCTTTTCATCAGGTGTCAAACTGGACCCAAACACAGCAGACATGAAGCTGGATGAGTCTGAGGACGACACAAAGAAGCTGGATGAGTCTGAGGACAACACAAAGAAGCTGGATGAGTCTGAGGACAACACAAAGAAGCTGGATGAGTCTGAGGACGACAAGAAACTGATGAAGGTGAGAGAAAAATCGTATCCTTATATTCCAGACTGATTTAAAGGCTCAACACACTGCAGGCAATGGTGAACTGATATTCAAAGAACTGAACAAATATCTGCTGTGTCATAGAAGAGGACTTTCTGAACAGTTTCACTGTTGGAAACAAACATTTAATTTCCTTAAGACAGACACTGGACAGATTCAGCCTGATTTTAACCCTCAGTTTTTAGAATCTGGGTAAATTTCGGTCAGTTTGAGGTCTTGGTGACGCCTCTGTGATGCCTTTTATACCCGTTGAAAGGTTACAGTCCGTTGTATTTTTTCTACTCTCCTGTCATATTCTCAGCAGCCTCTCTCCACAGAAGCAGAATCTGTTGTACTTCAAACCACTCTCATGTTGTCTGTAACCAATTTACAATGGCACCTTATACTTGTGTCACACCATCAGTCCTCTCAGACTTCATTTTCTCTGCTGTTCACTGAGCTGCAGTTAAGTCTGGACTGTTTGCTTCACTGAACACAAAGTTGGTTCTTTCTCGTCAAAAACTGATGCTGTTCCTCTCTGAATTCCAGCCTCCATCAAACTTCACGCCTAAACTGCGAACTGAATCTGCACAAGTCTCATACAGGTAAAATCACCTTCCTCTCTCACAGCTTTCCTCCTCTGACACACATGTTTTAGTGGTCTCATGGATGACCCTTGCCATCTATTCCCCCTCACAGGATAAATAGTATAGCTGATGGATGATTGATGCACTTGTTCAACATTCGCTTGATCAGAGTTCTGGACGATTCCTCTAGGCCTGTGAACGTTGGTGGTGGTGAGGTGTCACTTGGCCCTGGTAGAAAGGTCACCTCTGCACCTCCTTCTACAGCTCTGACCCATCAGACTTACCATGATACTTCCCTCAGGACACAAGTCAACTGAGCCAAGGCTCTGCACTCCTCTCCACTCCTCACATTTTTTAGCCCAAGTTAAAACATTTTCATCTTCAGGGTTTAACAGGTTTGTTGTGGTCATTCTGTCGTCTGTGTCCTACAGGTTCAGGTGTCCTGGTCCAGGTGCGTTCCAGTGTAAGTCAACTGGACTGGTGTTTGTTGTGGACCAGGAGGCAGAGCTGCGCTATAGGATGGTCCAATGGGACGAGAGCCTCCTCCAACCAGTTGGCAAGACACCTGCAGGGCCTCTGTTCAATATCCAGTGTCCTGAGGCTGCTGTCTGTGAGCTCCACCTCCCACACTGTGAAACTAAGGATGGTAAAGACTAAACTGTCTTCAGTGTTAAAAAATGAATCAGTAATTCTGTAAAGAATCTGTGTTCAGTACAAAAACCTGTCAGCAGTAAACAAGGTTTAACAGCTCTGTGTTTTCACAGCGTTGAAGATTAGAGGCCTGCTGTCTGTCGTCCACATTACTGATGATGGACTGAGCATCTTGGAACCTCTGGAGATCACAGACACTCATGTGGTGGTGAAAGTCCCTCATCTCTCTGCCTTTGGCCTGGTCTGGGATTTCATTCAACGATTTATCAACATCACACTGCCAGTAGAGGGTCAAGTCCTGCTGTTCCTGAGACCTCCTGATGAAGGGCCTCGAATACTTGATGTGTTTCTGCTGCAGGAAAACATCCCTCTGTCCGAGGTAAATCTGTCTGTCATGTTCTTACCATCAACCTCAAACGTCTCATGATGAGAATCTGAAAACTGTACATCTGGAAACCTTCAGATTGTTCCTCCAACCATCCACTTCACTGGTTACTAAAAGTAACGTGTTGTTTTTAAAATGATAAAACAGATAACACCAGCTTGACTCTGAGCATTAACACATAATAAAAATGTTCTGTTCCTCAAGGTTAAGGCTCAACAAGAAGGTGCTAAATACATCAGGACCTCCTCTGATTCTGACTGTAAACTGTACATTGGTCAAAGTTACAGTGTCCACTGTGAACCTGAGGACTATATACAGCCTGTGGTGAGTCAAGTCTCACTCATTTCTAATGGATATTAACATGATCATGATTACAGTTGATGATTAACATAATTAACAGATTCACAATTAAGAAGTATCAGATTTTACAACAGGTTTTAAGATGATGTGTTTCCTGTGGTTTCCTCAGCGTGTCAATTTTCGCTCTAAGTATGGACCAAATTTCCATCCGACGTTTGAGGTTTTTCTGACTTCTAACTCAAACACAGTGACTGTGACTGTGGTCCAAGACCAGGAGAAGACTGAGGTCTGGAAACGTAATGTTAATCTGCCAGGTAAAGGCTTCACAGTGGTTCCATCTCATATCATCCTTCATTCAGGCTTCAGCCATGTTTTCTCCACATTATTGCTTCATTAACAGAAACAAAAACATCTACTGGATTTAGAGTTCTTCTGTTTCCATTTGTCACACAGATCCTGGTAATGGTGAGGAACATTGAGGGTTATATTTAAGAAACAAGAACAGTGGGAACTTAACCATTAAACATAACAAACCAGGGCGTTCATTGCACCAACAGCTGCACACTGATCGTACAGACTGACACAGACTGAGACCAAGATTTTATCAGACCAGAAATTAACTTCCACAGTTGTTGTTGCAGTTTAAAGGCGTCTGAAGACACAGAGCCTGACAGAACCTTTATAGACTGACGTCTCCACTGTAAATAGATCTTTGTGTAAAAGTGATTGTTGGTTATTAAACTCTTTTCCCTGGTTTTCTTCCAGGTCCAAGGAGGGAAACTGCACAGAGCAGCGTCCCAGCAGAGGACAGGCTGCTCTTGGTTCGGATAAAGTTTATTGACAGAGTGACTGAACCTGTTCTAAACCAGCTCCTGGATAAACTTCTTGAGCGTGGAATTATAAATGATGAAGAAATGCAGTCAGCAAGAGCAAAAATCAGAGCAGACAAAGCACGAGACGTGATCGACACTGTGCGAAAAAAAGGAGCTAAAGCCAGCTCAGTTCTGATCGCTGCTCTCTGTGAGGTGGATCCATGTCTTTTCAGGGAGCTCAGACTAAGATGAAGCACAGGCCAGAAGCTGTGGATGTGATCCATCCAGGCCACCGCCCTTAAATGGTCTTTGATTGGCAGCTTCTCCTCCTCTGCTACATCAGTCACCAGTTCCATTTCATCTGCTACCAGCTCCCTTTAGGCTCCATCGGCCACATGAACGTCTCCTTTCACTGCTACACACTGGAGGACTCCACCTCTGTCGCATCCATCCTTAATCACCTCCAGGATGTGAAATGCTGGGTGGAAAATAACTGTCTTCAGTTGAATGACAGCGAGACAGAGGTGATTGTTTTTAGAGTAAAACCAGCCACTTCGAACCTTCATACCAGAGTTTGATCAGACTGAACTTTGACAACTAGATCAACAATAACAACATGAAGACTGTTTTAGAGATTTATATTCCTTTTATTTTTATAAACTGATTTGATGAGTTTTATTCTGTTTTCTACACATATTTTGATGTTGCCTTGTATTTTATCATTGTTGTTATTTGTACCTTTTACTACTGATGTCATTTCAATCACTGTTGTGCCTTTCAGTTTAACATGTACAGCACTCAGATTGTTTGAAATGTGCTGTATAAATAAACTGGATTTAATTTGATTTGAACATTTCCACTGTGTCAGCAGCTGACAGTGATGATCAGTAACTGAAAGCTGAATTTACTGCTCACTATAGAGTGAACTACTGAGTGTCAGTCATCCAGTGAATGAGATGAAGGCAGTGTTAACTACACTGATGTTGTGCAGGAAGACGATGTCACTGAGAAGCTGTGTCTGCAAACACGAAGCCGTTATTAAATGAGACGTCAAACAAAACACTCAAAGCTTTTTGTGACTGAGGCAAAAATTCCAGTTAGGTTTTTTTTTTTTTTTTTTTTTAGCACACAGGCATCTAAATGTGATGTTGTTACAGGTATCTGTCAACAACAAAGTCAGAAGAAGGCAAATGGAATCAGAAGAAGACTGTAGAGTAGATTTATGGCAATTTATTCTGGGTTTACCTAAAGTGAAGACAATGTTAAAACAAATTGTAAACAAGGAGAGGACAACGAAAAGACGAGGGGAGTAAAAAGAAAACATGAGATCAGCAGGTCAGAGTGTTGTTCTTTGTTTTGGCCAGTAGGTGGACACAGAACATCACTGACAAACTGAGAAGCTTCAGGCGTAACATGAGGGAGAAAAGAAACCTATAAAAAGTTTTGAGAAAAATTTCTGAATTAAGATTCAGGGTCCAGTTTACTCATCTTTTAGATCTTCTAGATCTTTCCACATCCTTTTGACATCTTCACAGCCGCTGATGAGATGAAGAGAAACAAATACTGCTAATTGCAGAATGACTTTTCAGTCTAGATCATATTTTTACATTTTGCCTTTAACGTGTTTAATAGTTTTATTTTTCTTTTGTTTCAGGACAACAAAAGTCTGGAATACAAACCAGCTGTTGCAGTGATTCTGTGTTGGACAGGAAACCTTGTTGAACAGTGGCCTACAGCACAAAGTTTGTCACTGTATTGAATTTTTAAAAACATTTTTAAAAGCCTAGTTTAAGTGCAGTTGGATTCTGAAATACCACAGTTCTCTTTTCCTAATTCCTGATCAGTTCTCCTTCACATCTTTCCTTCACCTCAGGACGTTTTCCATCGAGGTCGAGGAGAGGTGAATAGCAGAGGAGTTTTGAAGTATTCAACCACTGCCCTGAGTTTGTCGAACGCAAGTGAGGCTGGAGGCTGATCACACTTGTGAAGAAGGTAAGGCTAACAAGCTAAGTAATTAGCAGTAAGCATTAGAATTAGCCTTCTCTTTTGATGATAGCTTTTGGCCTTATTTCCTTTTTCTATCGTTTTAATAGCGTGGGTAAGAGTGTGTTTGTGTTTCTGGGACTTCAACGTCTCTGACATGAGTTGTGGTTCCGTAACATGGATGGATGTTAAGACAGTGAACACCTCTTTACATCTCTGTGTTCACTTTACAGACACTGTGCGTCTCTGTCATTTTGTGTTTCATTCTGTTCATTTTAAGTTTGTGGTGGCTTCGCATGTCATTGTGTTTGTTTTGCATCATTTTGTGTGTCTGTTCCTGGTCGTCCGTGATTGACTTCCGTGATTTATTTTTTTGACTATTTCCAGCATAAATTGCAGGTTCAGACCCGTTGCGTCTGTGTGTGGACCATCCATTGATCCTCTGTTGTGTATATTTGTGATTAGTGGTTTGTGGTGACTTGATACAAGATTGAACTCAGTTTTGTGTTAAGTACAGACTTGAAAACTAAATTGGATTTGAGCTCTGTGCCCCTCCACAGTGTACTCTGACCACTGTTCATCATTGATTGCCTTCATATGTCTTAAACGGACTCTGTTTTTATGCTTGTGAGACATGTTGAACCCCTGAGATGCGTTCAATGACAAACCAGGACTTTTCCTGGAGGTGTAGTAAAGTACTTAAGATATGTGTGGATTCAAAATCTGTCATCGTTTTCACCATATTGTTTGTTTAAAAACAACAACAACAACAGGCAGAGACAATAAGGTAATATCTGAAACAGATTGATATTTGTTTTCCAAACTTGTCATGTTTATTGCATATCAAGCATATTTCTGTTTTTACAGTATATTGACTTTGGACACTGATTCAAAGTACAATTACACAGTTTTAATCTGATGACCAGTATTGTAATGTGCTTCAGCAAGGCAGCTTTATTTATATATCACTGTTTAGATACGAAGCCATTCTTCACAGAGCCATGGATATATATAAAAAACTAGACCTTAAGAAGATATGAAATCACATTTAAAAGAGAACAGAATCAAGGCTTAGTTAATTAGGAGCTGATTGACTTAAGAAATGGCCATATACTTACAGTTATATCTGGAAAAGAGTAATCTTCAGAAATGTCACGGTACAAAGGGTTTTTTTTTTCACAAAGTCAGCAAAATAATTAAAATAGAATAATGCAAGCTCATTATCTGATGAAACGTCTGGTTCTGAATGACTCATTCAGCAACTGATAAAGACATAATGTTTGCTAATACAGCGCGTCATGCTTCATGCTAACTTACTCATTAATCATTAGCTGCATATGTTTGAGTGATATTACTGTTAACCTGATTTTCCCTTTTTTCTGTTTTTGTTTGAGGAGGTGGACGGTCGGTTGTTGTTTGATGGTCGGTTGTTGTTTGAGGAGGTGGACGGTCGGGTAATTTCCACTCTGACCCTGGCTCTGCGTTCTAAACTGTCCCTGAATGCCTCACGCATTTCGTTATCTGTAGTACCATCCTGAACAATGATCTGTGCTATAGTGCTGCTTCCTCCAGACGGACGTTGCCCGTTAATCTGGATTTGCAGGTTATAAAAATTACCAAAGGTGCTCTGTAGGTCAATGCGAAGATTATCCGACGTAATCAAGTTGGACCTGGGCCGCGTGCCAAGGGCTGGTTGCCATCGGTTAATCAAATCAAGTGCTTCCTCTAAGTAGCCATCGGATTGTCTAATGGCATTTTGGCCTCCTTCATCATAGAAAGTGATCTGTCTCCCATTCTGGTCCATCCTACTCCTGATCTCACTTCGAGGAGGTGCCCGTTTGGTGCGGTGTTGTGGGGAACATTTGCACTCTCTGGTACTGATGAGTCCACAGTAATCCCAGTCATCGTTGTCTGTTGTGTAGCACCAGCTGTAAGTTTGGCCATAGGCTCCACACTTGTGATTTGGGCGACAGGTCACATCTTTGTAGGTGTGGTCTGGATTAGAAGAGCAGTAGTCCCAGCCATCTTCAGTGTGGCACCAGAAGTACTTCCCAGACTCATGATACTGACAGTCGTCAGTGCAGTCCTTCAGATTTATGGTTTGATGAATCGTTGTCTTTGACTCCACTCGGCCACATCTGCCCCAGCCTCCTTTCTTCAGGCGACACGAGTAATAATCTCCTCCATATTTGTTACAGGGATAGTCTTCATCACAGGCGTTGCCTTTGTCATCAACATCTTTTCTTGGGGAGCAGTAACCCCAGCCCTTTGTGGAGTGGCACCAGTGGTAGTCGTACCCTCGCTCTTCACAGCCGTCATAACACTGCTCATCATGATCGGAGGTGAAATGTTTTAATGGACAGTCGTCGGTGCACGTGTCTCCAGAGGTGGGCCATGGTGAGAGGCAGAGGATGACAGTGAGGAACAGAGGGGGGAGTCTCCTTTGGTTCATCATTTCAGCTCTGTACTGCAGAGAGGGTAGTGGAGGAAGAAAGAGAAGAAACAACAGGAGGCAGAGTCTTTACAGTCATTCATTAGGTCATAGTTAAAGAAGCAACAACATCAGAGTCATGTCTACTCTGGAAAATGATTTAATTTAATTGATTTGAAAAAACTACTATTGTCTTTAATTCAAACTTGTTTGTTGTCTCAATTCAAACACATTGTTGCCAAGCTACAAACACCAGACTGAAAAATTCACATCGCAAACCATCATAAAACACAAGTGAAATGAATGTTTGGTTCAGAGTGTTGTACAAAAACCAGATAATGTACTTTTGAATTGTAAAGTCAATATGAAATGTATTTCTCAGTCTTTCAGTCTTACGAGAGAGAAAACCCTCATTTACCTACCTGAGGTTATTTCCTTGTACTTTACCTGCTGTGGTGAAGAAGGACGTCTAACAGATGCTGACTCAGATTTCTTCTCACTGCAAGCTGCTGTTGCAGTGAGTACAGTCTGAAGGGAATGACATTTTTATAGAGCAGAGTCTGACCATGGCCAAACCCTCAGAGTTGCACCATGTCCTTATTTCAACATGTCCCAAAGAAGGAAGGAGATGAGAAGGACATTCTGCAGTTTGATTTGGGAAGTTCAACATAGACTGTAGCGTTGATGTTGTAGCCTCATAACCTTTGCAGGTTTAATATTGACTGTTCAGTGCTTATGGACGATCATTTTGAATAGACAGACCTGCAGTCCTTATTAGTTTTAGTTGTGATTGATCATTTTCTGTGACCGTCTCCTGTGGTGTACCTCAAGGCTCCATCATAGGTCCTTTTTTATTTTCCTTTACAATTGATTTTCTAACAAAACACAGCTGTACTTCTTCATGAAACGGAACCTTCTGTCTCTTTTAACTTGACTTAAGTATATTAATCGCTGAATGGTCAAATATTTTTTTCCACACACATCTAGCACTGTATCCCTGATTATGGCTGATGTGTTGGTAAACCAGTTTACACACACAGTGTGTTTGTTTCCATCTGATGAATATTCACTCAATACTTTTAGCTCTGTTCTCCTGCTTTTGTGATGTGTAAACACCAGTAAGAGTGCTTAGTGAAGAAGTTACACATCTTGGAGATACGTGCTGTATGAATTTACCTTTCAAACAGACTAAATTGCATTTGAAAATATTTTGTAACAACTCTAGCATGTGTGATGCAACCTTTATGACTTTGTTGAATTCCTTCCCTGTTTCTGCTGAAATCTCTACCTTCAATCTGCAAGTCAGGATGAGGAGATGGATTTCATAAAACTGTCGAAAGCACAAACAAAACGGTTGCTCAGGACAGGGGGTCCAAGGGTAATTTAAGAGACAGAAGAAAAAACAACAGAGTTTTATTTATATAGCACAATATATACAACACAGTTTATCTAAAGTGCTTTAAACACGACAAACTCCATCGTCCTAGACTCCATCGCCCCCCTAAAAATGAAAACAATAAAGAGAAAGAGGCAAGCTCCATGGTTCAACTCCCAAACCCATTCACTGAAACAAACAGCACGTAGGCTCGAAAGAGTGTGGCGTTCCACCAAACTGGAAGAATCCCACTTAGCCTGGCAGGATAGTGTCAAAAGATATAAAAAGGCCCTCTGTAATGCAAGAGGTGCCTATTACTCATCATTAATAGAGGATAATAAGAACAACCCCAGGTTTCTCTTCAGCACTGTAGCCAGGCTGACATTTTATGAAGTTCTTTAATGATAAAATCTCTACCATTAGAGATAAAATTAATCACATCCTGCCTTTAATCAGTACAGATTTATGTCAAAACACAGGATCCATAGACTCAACTGCAAAACTTAACCTTGACTCTTTTTCTCCTATTGACCTCCCCCAGCTCATCAATTATCTCAGCATCTAAACCTTCATCTTGTCTCTTAGACCCCATCCCAACTAGGCTGCTTAAGGAAGCTCTGCCCTTAATTTGCAGTCCTGTATTAGATATGTTAAATCTGTCCTTGGTAACAGGTTATGTGCCACAGTCGTATAAAACAGCTGTAATCAAACCTCTTCTAAAAAAGCCCACTCTAGATCCAGATGTATTAACCAACTACAGACCTATATCTAACCTCCCCTTTCTTTCTAAGATCCTGGAGAAAGCAGTTGCAAAACAGTTGTGCGACTTTCTACAGGACAATAGTTTATTTGAGGATTTTCAGTCAGGATTTAGGTTGTATCACAGCACAGAGACAGCACTTGTAAAAGTTACAAACGACCTCCTGATAGCATCAGACAACGGACTTGTTTCTGTACTTGTCTTGTTAGATCTCAGTGCTGCTTTTGATACGATTGACCATCACATCCTTTTACAGAGACTGGAGCACTTTATTGGCATTAAAGGAAGTGCACTAAACTGGTTTAAGTCCTATCTATCTGATAGGCTTCAGTTTGTACAACAACTACTCCTCCATGTACACTCCTGGAAACTCTGGGAACCACCAGTAAACCAACTGATTGGTTTTGTTACACTTCATTGACAGATAAACCTGTGTATCATCTGCATAACAATGGAAATTTAGAGTGTTTCCTGATAATATTACCCAAGGGAAGCATATACGTAACTGTTAGTACAAATCCAGTTTAATGAACATATGAGGCACAGTGTAATGTTCAGAAGTGTCATGTGCAGCATGTTGGTAGTTGGCAGGTTGGCTGTAGTTAATTTTCAGAGAAGTCTACTTCAGTCTTTCAAAACTTTTCACTGAATCTTTGCTCAGCTGTTGCAGTGCACATTGTTCAGCTACGACTAATTAGTTGGAATTTACTGTTTTGTCTTATGTGTCATGATAAAGTCCTTATAGGCAAGTCTCACCACTCAACAGCCATCTTGTCAATGTCCCCAGGAGGTTATTTCAGGATAACATCACCAGATCCCTGTTTTTGTCTTTGTTTTTTTGTCTCTTTTGTCTCTTTTATAACTTTGTCCTTTGTTTCTGTTGCGCTTTTGACAGTTTAACCAAAACTGTTTCTTCATCCTGAGTTGCAGATTGAAGATTGAGATCTCAGAGGTAAAGGGGAAGTAAACGAAATCATAGGCTGTATGACACATGCTAGATCTTAAGGACGATAACGTTACAAAATATTTCCACTGAGATGCAGAAGGGTTTCAGTTTTGACACTTAAGTTTCACAAGGTATTAATTTGCAGCATTGTTTTATGTTGAGAGCCTTTCAGGACAATTAATGTTTGATCAACAGTGCAGGAAACCAGTGGAACACATTAACAAAGACACATCTACCATCATATCCCTGGTTATAGCTGATGTGTTTCTAAAACAGTTAACACATCCGGGAGACATTGTTGTGTTGAGTTGTAGAGGTGGATTTACACTATGAGAGCAGTGCAGCTACTGGACAGTTTACAGCGTGAACATGCTAAGGTTTAAGTAAAGGCAGAGCATGACTCAAGAAAGTTGGATAAATGCAGGCCAAGCAATCAGCCTCTGCTGACAGGCACAGTTTGAACGGGCACTACACTAATCCCTCTACAGTGACAACAAATTTAACTTTATATTTCCTGATGCTGATAAAACTTGTTTACACCTGGATGTGTAAGGCAGTAATGTCAGCTGTAGAGTCTGGAAGAGTTGTCAGGTAAAAACACCAAATCCAGATGCTGGTCACGATAATGACATTCATGAAAATGTGGATGACCGCCCACAAAGCTCTGATAATCTTATGAATGAACAATGTTTCAACAAATTATTGGAGCCTACTGTGCAGTTACATAAGTTGACCACTAAGTGGCACCCTTGCACCATTGCTCTGTACAGGACTTTGTTGACCTGAAGTTTCTTCAATGTAACATGTCAGTTTTCATAAAATTTATTTCACAAAACAAAAACAAGCAGCTGAGCTGTTGAGGTCCCTTTGATTCAGAGCAACAGAGTGCCTTGTGAGGGAGTGGTGTTTTGTCGTTCAGTTTCTGGACTGAAACATGCTGGGTTTTTTTGTCTGAATGTGTTTGATAACCTTAGTGATAACCTTTGATGTATGGGTTTACACTTGATTTAGTTATTCATACAGGTACTGATTTATTAAAAGCCCATCTAGGGCTGCATATATACTAGGCCCTACACCTCTGCCTTCAACCTTTCACCATCATTATATGACCATGGAATTCTTGGTTGTCAGTCCTTGTAAAAAGGATGGTAACTGGTACGTGGGTAATATTCGCTGTGAGTACTACATTTTCAATATAGTAATTGTTAAGGGTGTTTATATTTTAAGGATATTAGATAAAGCTGTAGAAAGGTCCCACACTTTATTTGTCAAGGCAGCCTAAAGGTTTAGATGCAAAGTGATGGATAACAAGATGTGCTGCCTGAAGTCCAGAGCTGCAGATACAGGTAGTTTAGGTGCAGAAAGGGACGTCATGAAAATAGTCAGTAGGCATTCAGATGATATTCAGATGAATGATATTTGTTTTCCAAACTTGTCATGTTTATTGCATACTGAGCATATTTTTTTCTGTTATTACAGTACATTGCCTTTGGACACTGATTCAAAGTGTAATTATACAGTTTTAATCAGGTGACCAGTATTGTAATGTGCTTCAGCAAGGCAGCTTTATTTATATACCACCATTCACACAAAGCCATTCAAAGAGCTTTACATATATAATATATTATATATATTAAAAATAAGAAGTTAAGAAGAAAAAAAATGCCTTTAAAAGAGAACAGAAACAAGGCTTAGTCTATTACAAACTGATTCACTAAAGAATTACTCTTTAAAGACTAAAATAAAATGGGCATAGAATTATATTTATTTATTTTTTTTTTAATTGTTCACAATAAATGTTCCAATACACAATGAATTAATGGCTATGAAGTTTCAACAACAACAGAAATAAATTTAAACTGCAAAAGAGTACAGCAATCTTCATAAATGTTATGGTACAAAGGTTTTTTATTCACAATTTAGCAATATAATGAAAATGGAATAATGTAAGCTCATTAACTGATGAAAGGTCTTGTGCTGAGTGACTCATTGATCAGCTGATGAAGTCAAAAATAGTTTGCTAATGCAGAGCTTCATGCTGACTTACTCAACCGGTCGAGGCAGATGGCTGCCCACCCTGTCCGGTTCTGCTCAAGGTTTCTGCCTCTTAAAAGGAGGTTTTTAAGATTAAGATAGTCTTTATTCACATGTTACAGCAGCAAGAAACAAGGGTGACCAAAATAGAAAAATAAAATATTTTCCTTGCCACAGTTGCCTAGTGCTGCTCATGGTGGGATCTGTTGGGTCTTTCTGTAAATTTTATAAGATAAAGAGTTCGGTCTAGACCTGCTCTATATGTACAGTGCCTCAAGATAAATTCTGTTGTGAATTGGTGCTTTATAAATAAAATTGACTTTACTTACACATTCTGCTACTTACTGACATCGTGATTTATGTGTATGCTGTCACAATCATTTGTTGCATATGTTTGAGTGGTAGTACTATCGGCGTCTACCTTTTTTATTCCCTCCATTTTTTTTTTTTTTTTTGTTCTTTGAGGAGGTGGGTTTCCATCCAAACCCTGACCCCATGGGTTAAACTGTAGTCGAAGGCCCAACGCATGTCCTCAGCTAAAGTCCCAAAAGGAGCTGTGATCTGTGCTATAGTGGTGCTCTCTCCAGGCTTACGTGGCTTGTTAATCTGGATTTGCAGGTTATGATATTCTTTTTCATCTCTATCTATCTTTCCCTGGTTGTCAATACGAAGATTTTTTGACTTAATCACTGTCCCAGCTTTGTCACCCAATAGAGCAACCTTATCATCTGTCCACTCATTAATCACACTCTCTACCGCTGATTATTGAAATGTATTCACAAAGCCTCAGCAATGAGCTGAGAACTAACTCTCTTCAAATGTATCCCTAAATATTGAAAGTAATGTCAAAAAAGGGTTGAGTTTGCTCCTCAAGTGAAAGTTACCTTCTGCTTTAGAGTTAAGCAAAGCCAGTTGAAAATAGATGTTTTATCTGCTGTGTTAGAGAGAGATGTTCAGTTCCTCTGTTTTCTTCTTGGTGCCAGGACTAAAAGGTGTTGTTCAAGTGACTGCAGCCAAAAGGAAGGGGACGTTTTAATACAGGAGAGTAAGACCATTGCCACACCCACAGTGCCCTTACCTGAGTAGTAGAATTCCCTCTTTTTAATTTATTCAAAAGTGAAGTCAAGATAAGATAAAGGGTCGTGAAGAATCCACCATTTTGTTCTTAGAGAAATACAGAGGAAGAAAAATATTTGGAGTTTACTTTAAGCCCTATATGCCAGTCATTCATGAAAACTGAACAGAAATTCTACACATTTTTAAGAGCAGGGACTGACTAAACATTGTAGTGGTATTTTGTATAAATGTCTTTTATTTAATCCGGTGTCAGCTGAGAACAACCATGTCTCCTACAAATTATCTGTATATATAACTAAACTGTTTTCAAATTCTGCTGTGGTGACAAACATAATTGCTGGCTGCTTATGTTTACAGTCACATTCAGTGCTGGCAGTTTGAGCAAAACAACCACACAAAGACAAGTCTATGCCAACATCGTCCCTGATGGGACTAATCACTAGAATTATCTTGAGCAGACATTGACTCTGAGGATGAAGTGTTTGTAGCCAATACAGCATTCATTTAAAAATCCACAGAGATATAACTGACATAACTGTTGACTAAAAAAATCTACTGCTGTTCCTGCTTGAAGTTTTAAGCTTGATGAGCAGGCACTTTCTAATTCTTACTCACAGAAATGAACAGAAGTTGTTTTTTTCTCCTCGTAGCTGTAATGAACTTCTATAGTAGACCTGTATTTTCCTTGTGTATGTACAGTTCACATCTCTGCACACTTTTGCTTTTGTCTTGGAGTAAACACACTACTGTGGCTGTGTCTTTGTTGAACGTGTAATGTGAAGCAGAGTCACGTCATAGAAACACAAACATAAGATAAAGTACTTTGGATATATTTGAAAGTGCAGAGATGCACCATGCTTTTATCTGAAAATTCAAAACATTCAAATTCATTCATGCAAAAATGAAACAGACACTGAAGCACATCTTCTTTTGTTCATTACCTTTTATGTATTTTATAGATCAGAGAGAAAGGCCTTTGACAGACTGCTGACATGTCCAGGGTGTAATAATAACAATATATTGTTTAGTTTTAAAGGAAAAAGTATCATTAAAATCTACATGAATGATTTAAGTTGCCCTTTAATATGGTGGAAAATAAAGTAATCCCTTGCATTTTTGAGTGTGATCGCACTGTGGTCTATAGAAAAATAATGATCACAAAATATCACCAGTTAAACCAGAATCATAGTGATCTGAACAGAAGTCAATGTGAAGCCACCAACCGGCTGTGTTAGGATTTTATCTGTATCCATCCAGACCCTCATCAGTCCGGCTCAGACTGTTACTGGTTCTTTTTCGTTACTAAATAACTGGAGTTTTAACATTTTTTCATCTTTTTAAGGACTACATACAGACAGCTTTCATTTTAGTCTCTGAGTAACAGTTCACTATCAGCTTTACCAGCGCACTGTGGTTGGGTTAAACATGTTGGAAAGCTGTGGAAAACTGTTGAAAATGTGTTTTTTCTAAGGGCTTGTTGAGCAGGTGATCTGATAAAGAAAAGATAAAGGCCAATGGCTTTTACTTTATAATGCACTTAGAGTAACAGGCGTCATTGTTTACTCGAGCTGCCTAAATTCAGAGGATTTGTGTGTGTGTGTGTGTGTGTCGCACATGCACTTAGCATGCAGCCCTGCCCCAGACAGAGAGGTCAGAGAAGCAGCGCAAACAGAAGTGATAAATGGGCCGCCACAAATAAAGCAATGTTCAGGAAACAATGGACATGACCCTAGCTCCTACTCATAAGATTAGGCGCACTATCTCAAAAAATGGTTGCAACATGCAACTAATTGGTTGCAGTCTGGAGCCCTACAACATTCTAGATGGGACATACCATAGAACTGGACTGAGCAGAGACTGACTCTGAGGTCAAGTGTCAAGTAGAGTAAACACACTACTGTGGCTGTGTTGTGTTTCAGAGTCTTCAAAATTGGCAAATACATTTTAGAAAAAGCCAAACCTGAATTCTATTATAGTGCAGATGTTGATGTCTAATAAGCATTTTTCTAAAGCAGGATACATGCATTTGAACTGAATACAACAATGATGAGGAAGAGATTCTGACAAACGGTGTCTTTGTTATCTTGCATGACAATAAGGACTTGATGTGTTTCAGTGTTTGGTCACTTGTATGAAACTCTGTAGTATAAAGTGGATATACTGAACATGTAATGTGAAGCAGAGTCACGTCATAGAAACACAAACATAAGATAAAGTACTTTGGATATATCTGAAAGTGCAGTAGGAGATTAGCCTAACACTCAGAGATGCACCATGCTTTTATCTGAAAATTCAAAACATTCAAATTCATTCATGCAAAACTGAAGCATATCTTCATTTGTTCACTACCTTTTATGTTTTTTATAGATGCCTGCCTCATCAATGATGGAGATGATGTTACAGAGGACAGGAGCCATGTTTACTCCTTCACCTCCAGGTACAGCTGAGTGTTGGCGACAAGTTTGATGAGATTCCCAAAGTTGATCATTTTCTTCTGTTAACTGAATTTAGCCCATATGTTATATAAAAAGTTAATTATCAACACAATGCGGTTATTCTGTCAGTACAAACATTTGTATTGATTACATATAATATAAAAAGCATTTTTTTTCCCATTTCATAATTGTCAGTTTGTTTTTCTTCATTTTGGCCTTTTCCAACCAAAGTTAGTTCAAATTTTAAGTGATTTTAGAGAAGTAAATCAAATGACAACACATTTCCATCCACTGCTGTTGTGTAAATATCAGGAGCTGGTGGAGTTAATTCTCCAGTCAGAGCAGCTTCTTCTGTCCAGTCAGTCCAGGACCAGTTAGTCCACACACTGGTTTCTGTGGGGATTTAGTGTCTTTTACTTTACTGGGGACATTAATACCCATAATTTCTCTGTGCTTTTATTCTGAAGGTTTAAAAGTTCCTGATGTTTTCTGTTTCTGTTTTTCTCCTCAGGACTCAGAGTTGAAGCAACCTTTAACTGATGATCAAATGTTCTCTGTGTAAAAACTGAAAACATCCTTTCTTCAGGAGCAGTGATTCTGTGTTGGACAGGAAACCTTGTTGAACAGTGGCCTACAGCACAAAGTTTGTCACTGTATTGAATTTTTAAAAACATTTTTAAAAGCCTAGTTTAAGTGCAGTTGGATTCTCTAAATACCACAGTTCTCTTTTCCTAATTCCTGATCAGTTCTCCTTCACATCTTTCCTTCACCTCAGGACGTTTTCCATCGAGGTCGAGGAGAGGTGAATAGCAGAGGAGTTTTGAAGTATTCAACCACTGCCCTGAGTTTGTCGAACGCAAGTGAGGCTGGAGGCTGATCACACTTGTGAAGAAGGTAAGGCTAACAAGCTAAGTAATTAGCAGTAAGCATTAGAATTAGCCTTCTCTTTTGATGATAGCTTTTGGCCTTATTTCCCTTTTCTATCGTTTTAATAGCGTGGGTAAGAGTGTGTTTGTGTTTCTGGGACTTCAACGTCTCTGACATGAGTTGTGGTTCCGTAACATGGATGGATGTTAAGACAGTGAACACCTCTTTACATCTCTGTGTTCACTTTACAGACACTGTGCGTCTCTGTCATTTTGTGTTTCATTCTGTTCATTTTAAGTTTGTGGTGGCTTAGCATGTCATTGTGTTTGTTTTGCATCATTTTGTGTGTCTGTTCCTGGTCGTCCGTGATCGACTTCCGTGATTTATTTTTTTGACTATTTCCAGCATAAATTGCAGGTTCAGACCCGTTGGGTCTGTGTGTGGACCATCCATTGATCCTCTGTTGTGTATATTTGTGATTAGTGGTTTGTGGTGACTTGATACAAGATTGAACTCAGTTTTGTGTTAAGTACAGACTTGAAAACTAAATTGGATTTGAGCTCTGTGCCCCTCCACAGTGTACTCTGACCACTGTTCATCATTGATTGCCTTCATATGCCTTAAACAGACTCTGTTTTTATGCTTGTGAGACATGTTGAACCCCTGAGATGCGTTCAATGACAAACCAGGACTTTTCCTGGAGGTGTAGTAAAGTACTTAAGATATGTGTGGATTC
Source organism: Lates calcarifer (assembly GCF_001640805.2). Classification (NCBI taxonomy): domain Eukaryota; kingdom Metazoa; phylum Chordata; class Actinopteri; family Centropomidae; genus Lates; species Lates calcarifer. The sequence goes on from NW_026117562.1 coordinate 135,385, forward strand.
AAAATCTGTCATCGTTTTCACCATGTTGTTTGTTTAAAAACAACAACAACAACAGGCAGAGACAATAAGGTAATATCTGAAACAGATTGATATTTGTTTTCCAAACTTGTCATGTTTTTTGCATATCAAGCATATTTCTGTTTTTACAGTATATTGACTTTGGACACTGATTCAAAGTACAATTACACAGTTTTAATCTGATGACCAGTATTGTAATGTGCTTCAGCAAGGCAGCTTTATTTATATATCACTGTTTAGATATGAAGCCATTCTTCACAGAGCCATGGATATATATAAAAAAGTAGACCTTAAGAAGATATGAAATCACATTTAAAAGAAAACAGAATCAAGGCTTAGTTAATTAGGAGCTGATTGACTTAAGAAATGGCCATATACTTACAGTTATATCTGGAAAAGAGTAATCTTCAGAAATGTCACGGTACAAAGGTTTTTTTTTTCACAAAGTCAGCAAAATAATTAAAATGGAATAATGCAAGCTCATTATCTGATGAAACGTCTGGTTCTGAATGACTCATTCAGCAACTGATAAAGACATAATGTTTGCTAATGCAGAGATTCATGCTTCATGTTAATTTGCTCATTACTGTTTCCCATTCTGGTCCCCCCTCCTCTCGATTTCTCTTTGAGGAGGTGCCCGTTTGGTGCGGTGTTGTGGGGAACATTTGCACTCTCTGGTACTGATGAGTCCACAGTAATCCCAGTCATTGTTGTCTGTTGTGTAGCACCAGCTGTAAGTTTGGCCATAGGCTCCACACTTGTGATTTGGGCGACAGGTCACGTCTTTGTAGGTGTGGTCTGGATTAGAAGAGCAGTAGCCCCAGCCATCTTCAGTGTGGCACCAGGAGTACTTCCCAGACTTATGATACTGACAGTCATCAGTGCAGTCCTTCAGCTTTGTGGTTTGATGAATCGTTGTCTTTGACTCCACTCGGCCACATCTGCCCCAGCCTCCTTTCTCCAGGCGACACGAGTAATAATCTCCTCCATATTTGTTACAGGGATAGTCTTCATCACAGGCGTTGCCTTTGTCATCAACATCTTTTCTTGGGGAGCAGTAACCCCAGCCCTTTGTGGAGTGGCACCAGTGGTAGTCGTACCCTCGCTCTTCACAGCCGTCATAACACTGCTCATCATGATCGGAGGTGTAATGTTTTAACGGACAGTCGTCGGTGCACGTGTCTCCAGAGGTGGGCCATGGTGAGAGGCAGAGGATGACAGTGAGGAACAGAGGGGGGAGTCTCCTTTGGTTCATCATTTCAGCTCTGTACTGCAGAGAGGGTAGTGGAGGAAGAAAGAGAAGAAACAACAGGAGGCAGAGTCTTTACAGTCATTCATTAGGTCATAGTTAAAGAAGCAACAACATCAGAGTCATGTCTACTCTGGAAAATGATTTAATTTAATTGATTATTACAGTATTCTATACTGAAAATATTAATAAGAAAACTTATGGTATCTAACCTGGAGATGCATTTGTTGCCTCTGTTCAGTTACATGGTCTAGTTTTAATCAGTTTTTCTGGAGCTACAAAGCTTTGAAATATTTGAAAGTTACCAGGACTAATGAGACTTTAGTATAGACCCAGTAAGAAAATATAAATATATATGTACAGGAAAGAAAAAAACTACTATTGTCTTTAATTCAAACTTGTTTGTTGTCTCAATTCAAACACATTGTTGCCAAGCTACAAACACCAGACTGAAAAATTCACATCGCAAACCATCAAGTGAAATGAATGTTTGGTTCAGAGTTTTGTACAAAAACCAGATAATGTACCTTTGAATTGTAAAGTCAATATGAAATGTATTTCTCAGTCTTTCAGTCTTACGAGAGAGAAAACCCTCATTTACCTACCTGAGGTTATTTCCTTGTACTTTACCTGCTGTGGTGAAGAAGGACGTCTAACAGATGCTGACTCAGATTTCTTCTCACTGCAAGCTGCTGTTGCAGTGAGTACAGTCTGAAGGGAATGACATTTTTATAGAGCAGAGTCTGACCATGGCCAAACCCTCAGAGTTGCACCATGTCCTTATTTCAACATGTCCCAAAGAAGGAAGGAGATGAGAAGGACATTCTGCAGTTTGATTTGGGAAGTTCAACATAGACTGTAGCGTTGATGTTGTAGCCTCATAACCTTTGCAGGTTTAATATTGACTGTTCAGTGCTTATGGACGATCATTTTGAATAGACAGACCTGCAGTCCTTATTAGTTTTAGTTGTGATTGATCATTTTCTGTGACCGTCTCCTGTGGTGTACCTCAAGGCTCCATCATAGGTCCTTTTCTATTTTCCTTTACAATTGATTTTCTAACAAAACACAGCTGTATTTCTTCATGAAACGGAACCTTCTGTCTCTTTTAACTTAAAGTATATTAATCGCTGAATGGACAAATGTTTTTTTCCACACCCATCTAGCACTGTATCCCTGATTATGGCTGATGTGTTGGTAAACCAGTTTACATACACAGTGTGTTTGTTTCCATCTAATGAATATTCACTCAATACTTTTAGCTCTGTTCTCCTGCTTTTGTGATGTGTAAACACCAGTAAGAGTGCTTAGTGAAGAAGTTACACATCTTGGAGATACGTGCTGTATGAATTTACCTTTCAAACAGACTAAATTGCATTTGAAAATATTTTGTAACAACTCTAGCATGTGTGATGCAACCTTTATGACTTTGTTTTCCTTCCCTGTTTCTGCTGAAATATCCTCCTCTGCAGATCAGGATGAACAGATGGATTTCATAAAACTGTCAAAAACACAAAACAAAACTGTTGCTCAGAAACAGAGGAGCACATTATATACAACACAGTTTATCTAAAGTGCTTTAAACACACAAAAGAAAAGAGACAAACACAAAAGAAGATGAAAGAAAAATAAAAACAGGATGAGGAGAATAATAACAGTAGTGGAAGAGAGATGAGCCACAAAATAGTCCCATTCTCTCTTGCCTACACTGTTAGAGACAGAGCTGAATTAAAACTCCTGATGTTTGTCTACAGAGTGTTAAATGGTCTTGACCCTTCTTATCTAACAAAGACTCAAAGACTTTTGTCTGTCCCATGATCCAGGACTAAGTACTATGAGGACATGACTCTTTATAACTGCCCCAAAACAATGGGGTTCTCCTCCTCCCTCCACAATATTCTCTTTATCTCTGCTTTAGTCTGTTTAACTCAGGTTAGTATGAAGTTGAATTATTACAATTGTTTTTCCACAGCAGAGCTAAATACACCACTTACTTTTATTACCACACTACAGTCCTGTACACTCAGTTGGCTGTGAACAGTATAAATAAATTCAGGATCTACTGTTAAAGAATAAAAAAATAACCTCTCATCTTCCTAGGGCTGGTGAAGGTGTCAGGAGAGATGAGACTCTGTTGAAGGCCAAGTAACTGTTAGTATAAATCCAGTTTAATGAACATATGAAGCAGGGTGTAATGTTCAGAAGTGTCATGTGCAGCATGTTGGTAGTTGGCAGGTTGGCTTCAGTCAGACTTCAGTCTTTTAAAACTTTTCACTGAATCTTTGCTCAGCTGTTGCGGTGCACATTTTTCAGCTACAACTAATTAGTTGGAATTAAATGTTTTGTCTTATGTGTCATGATAAAGTCCTTATAGGCAAGTCTCACCACTCAACAGCCATCTTGTCAATGTCCCCAGGAGGTTATTTCAGGATAACATCACCAGACCCATGTTTTTGTTTTGTTTGTCTCTTTTCTAACTTTGTCCTTTGTTTCTGAGGAAGTGTTTTGTGCTTTGGACATTTTAATGAAATCTGTTTCCTCTTCCTGAGCTGCAGATTGAAGATTGTGATCTCCGAGGAAAAGGGGAAGTAAACAAAATCATACAGGATGTATTACACATAACATATACATAACATGTTACAAAATATTTCCACTGAGCTGCAGAAGGATTTCATATTTCCTGATGCTGCTAAAACTTGTTTACACCTGGATGTGTAAGGCAGTAATGTCAGCTGTAGAGTCTGGAAGAGTTGTCAGGTAAAAACACCAAATCCAGTTGCTGGTCATGATAATGACATTCATGAAAATGTGGATGACCGCCCATAAAACTGTAATTATTGGAGCCTAATGTGCAGTTACATAAGTTGACCACTAAGTGGCACCCATGCAGGATTGTTTGTGTTTCTTCACTATAAAATGTTACTTTTCTTAAGATTTATTTCATTAAAAAACAAACTAAATTAGTTATTGCTGAGCTTTTGACAGTGACACTGAGCAAAATGATGCCTGACGAGTGCCTCATCAAGACGAGGCTTCAGTACAGACTATTCTGAATGTGTTTAAAACACATCGTTAGTGATAACCTTCGTCATTTATTCATACCTTTGTTAGTTATTTGTACAAGTAGGAATTTATTAATAAAGTTTAAGGTCACAACATCTTGACCACTTTAAAAATGATGGATAACTGCCAGAAGTCCAGAGTTACAGATACAGGTAGTTTAGGTGCAGAAAGGGACGTCATGGAAATAGTGAGTAGGCATTCAGGTAAAATGAGATGAGGCTTTGAAGCAGAAGGAAGCTTTTATTGTGGTGGTTTGATAATATACATCTGTCTTTTCTCTGTTTCAGAGAGAAAATATTAAATGAATTGGAAACAAAAACAATAAATGATATGAATGTTAGGTGAATTCTTGAGTCAAGAATGACTCAAGAATTCACACGCTAATTATGACAAAATTTCACACAAATGTCTAATAGGACAAAATGATTAAGTGATGACATTTTACATCCAATGGGTCAAAAGTGAACCTCACTGAGGCATCATAATGTTCTACAAAAGCACTTTTCTGGTCATTATTTTGGAATAAAAGGGGAGATTGTGACCATATTTCCTGCCTCTGCTCTGGTTGGTGGAGGCCGTAATTCTAGTTATTCTATTTCTTAGGGAGGAGAGGAGTGGAGCTTTAGCCAAACAGAATGGGCAGTAGCTTGAGCCACCAAAGCCACTAACCTGTAACCTGCAAGTCCCTGCAAATCTGTTTGACCTAAATCATATCATGGCAGTTTCAAGACCCTGTACCTATCTGCTACCCTAACCACGGCCCCTTCTTCTTCGATTGCTTCTTTGATTGCTTCTTTGATTGCTTTTTTGGTTGCTGCTTAGGTTGATTCTTAGGTTGATTCTTTGATTGATTTTTGGTTGCTTCTTAGGTTTCCTCTTTGGTTGCTTGTTTGATTGCTTCTTTGATTGCTTCTTCGATTGCTTCTTTGGTTGCTTCTTAGGTTTCCTCTTTGGTTGCTTCTTTGGTTGCTTCTTAGGTTTCCTCTTTGGTTGCTTCTTTGATTGCTTCTTTGGTTGCTTCTTAGGTTTCCTCTTTGGTTGCTTCTTCTGTTGCTTCTTTGATTGCTTCTTTGGTTGCTTCTTAGGTTTCCTCTTTGGTTGCTTCTTTGGTTGCTTCTTAGGTTTCCTCTTTGGTTGCTTCTTTGGTTGCTTCTTCGATTGCTTCTTTGGTTGCTTCTTTGGTTGCTTCTTTGGTTGCTTCTTCTGTTGCTTCTTCCCCTGCTGTTAATGGCTGCTATGGATGGGCTGGTGTTGCGCCTAGGTTGTATATCATCTGAGACACAATAAGGTGTAACTTGTCCATTAGTTGAGCAGCTGGTGCACTGCATTGGATTATTTGTTTGATCATCTGGCTTTTTACAACGGAATATGTTCTCAAGTTCGAGACCTGATTTACTCACAAGGTTTTGAAGGGCTTCAGCTCTCTGCGCCTCAGTAGTGGACATGTTGGATTCTTGGATATGGATATGAGAGTAAACACAAAAGCATAATGTTTCCATTTCTTAATGAGACTTAGATTTCTAAGGATGTTTTGGGATGTGTTTCACTTGTACATTTATGGTAACATGGGGATCCGAGGACATAGAAAAGCAACAAAATCGTGATCATGATCAAAAATTGTTTTTATCATCCCAGTCTTTAAAGTTTTGTAGTACACGATACTCAGCATGAATATCATCTCCTTTTTTCCCTGGCTAAATTTGGCTGCACTATCCTGTCTACCATATACACATTGCCCTCTCGTTATTGTTTCATTAACACTGACACCGTTCTCAGTGGTGAGGATTTGGTTGAAATCATAACTTCCTGGCTTGTTCTCCTTCTCTGGGATGCTCACTGCCATACTGAACATCCTCCTGGCATTGAACCTGTAAAAGGAAATATACACAGAGTATTACTAGGTTGCATGACATCAATGCAACAGAAATGAGATCATGAGACTTGTCTACAAGTCCAGTCAATAGAAAATCTAAATACGAGATCCAAAAATGTATACTCTTTAGTAGGGATGTCTCCCCAGCCATTTACACATGATTGTAAATTGTGTCCACATGCTTTTGTTTACATGGGATGTTGATGGAGCAGTGCTGTCACAATTTGTACTAAGAGGAACAATTGTGTGCAGAGTGGGTAATACTCTCCATTTAATGACATACGTTTGTTTTGTATTTTGCCACTGTGCCTTCAATGTACTGAATAACCTGACAATTGAGTTGATTCATATACAGTCAATGACAATTTACTTTACTTTAGAAAGCTGTTACACCAGCATGATACAAATGTTAACATTTACTTTTCCTCTTCCTGCCAAATTGAAGCAACCTTCTGCTCCCATATTTATACCACAAACTTTGAAATGTGTTCTTGAATCTGAAGAAATTACATTACATACTATAAATTGACTCTGCACTCTTTAAGTTTCATACCTCCACCTGGTGAGCATGTATGCACAGAAACCAACTCAAGTCAAGTCAATTTTATTTATATAGCGTCAATTCACAACAGAAGTTATCCTCGAGGCACTGTACATATAGAGCAGGTCTAGACCCGAACTCTTTATCTTATAAACCTTTACAGAGAGAGATCCAACAGATCCACCATGAGCAGCACTAGGAGACTGTGGCAAGGAAAAACAGAAATCTCGAGCAGAACCAGACTCAGGGTGGGCGGCCATCTGCCTCAAACAAGTCATCGATATCGATGATGTGCTGAAGCCTGGCTGCAAGAACCAGTTTTAAGGGACATTAAATGTCACCTCCTTGCAGAGGCGTAACTACCATAAATGTAGTTAATGCAGGTGCATTGACCATATCAAAAGAACTCAAACATCTCCAGCACTGAGTACAGTATACATTAGGCAACTGCACTTAAATGGTTAGCAGTAAGTATTTATACTTATACTGCTATTAGTTGTATTGCTGTGTTAGCAGTTAATACTTTAATTATCACTACTATCATTACTACTGCTGTATTACTGGCCTCATCTTACATCTGATATGGAACCTGTGTTTATGCTATGTTCTTCTTTCGCTATTCTCTACCCCCTCTCCCCCCTCTCCCCTCTCTCTCCTTCTTAACCCAACCGGTCGAGGCAGATGGCCGCCCACCCTGAGTCCGGTTCTGCTCGAGGTTTCTGCCTCTTAAAGGAAGTTTTCCTTGCCACTGTCTCCTAGTGCTGCTCATGGTGGATCTGTTGGTCTCTCTCTGTAAATACCTATTTTAAAGAGTACGGTCTAGGACCTGCTCTATATGAAAAGTGCCTTGAGATGACTGTTGTTGTGATATGACACTAATAAAATAAAATTGAATTGAATTGAATTGAATAATAATGTGTTAACCAAGTCATCTGCTCCACAGTGTCCTTGATGTCATTCATTCACCAACACATGTAATAGTTTTACACATACAAGGCATGTACTTATTGACTCATACCTCTCTGTTACATTTCTAAATTATGTCTAAATAAGGAGTAATGGACAGTTTGAGTTTCAAAAATGGTGCCAAAGTGGAATTCTGGGTTATGATATATTGTGATGGGCAGGACCCACTTTAACCATCTTGTACTGGGACCTGTTGCTGACTCGTTACACCACCTGAAATTAGTGAGGTAGATTAAGGGAAAAATTGTACTAGTTACATCTCTGTACTGCTCGTCTGCTATTCCACTTCCAAAGGTGATCGAGCATTTTCCCTTCATGGCCCAAAACAGTGGAATAGTTTGCCACTAACAATTAGAGCTTGTTCCACTGATATATTTAGAAGAAGGCTAAGGACCTGTCTTTTTTCTGTACCTGGTTAATTGTCATTAAGACATGATTCCATCTTTTCTTTGTTTTTATTTGGTCTCTGTACCTTGCTGTTTATTATTTTATCCAGATATTCTAAGGTTTTATTATTTTACTTACATCTTTTTATTTATGGCTGTGTTCACAGACTGCTTCACAATAAAATCTTTCCAGGGGCTCTTTGGTGAAGGGTTCTCAATACGAAACACCAGAGAGGGAAATGTGTCATTGTGGGACTAATAAAGGATTATCTTATTAGTAGTGGACTTTATTACAGCTCTAAGCACATATTAAATGAGAGTGATGGTAGATGGGTGATCAAGATCAGTGAGCAGCTCACTAAGCAAGAGGAAAACCTGCCAATGACTGCAATACTACACTAGATAAAAAATGCTCTGTCCACTCTAGTTTGAGTTCCTTGTATACAGTATTATATAATGTTTTAGAACTAGTGGACTTACTTCTCCCAGATCGCATCTACAATTTTGGCGAGTTCATTCTGGTCCACAGCAAAACTGTTTCCAGCAAACAGCAACAAAGACAAAGTCAGAGCCGTCCAGGAGAATCCAGTCATCTGAACACAAGATCGACAACACATTATTTTAAAAATATATTCAGCTGCTGTAGGTGTCTTTTGCACCTGTTTAACACAGGGACATAACACCAAGCTACCCATATACCTGATTTATTTATCAGTGTGATCTGAGGGTGGTACCAGCGGAAAGACTGTGCTACTGAAATCAAATCAGCTCTGAAGCTGTGCTTTGAGCCTGATCCCAAAAACAATACAACATGTGATACTTAGCATATTAACGTCCTGATATTGTGAGTGAGCATGTCAACATGTTGACATTTCTAATTGTTAGAACCCTGCTCAGAGTACAGCAGACTTAGGCCGTTACTTGTTAAGGTATCATCTCATGAATTCAACTTGAAATTTTGACCTGCTGGTGGTGTCAGTTATTAGGTCATTAGGATTCTTTGATCTAGGATCAAAATTAATTACAGTCCATTAAATAGTTTTTAAAACATTTTCTTAATGACAGAAAAAACATCATGATCATCCCTGCACAAGCAGGCCAACAGTTTGTGGTAAAAACTTGTAATAATGACTAATCCTTTGCACTTAGTTCCAGTACATTTGATCATCAACATTAATCTTTGCTCCTGGAGTCGCAAGTCGCCAAGCAATCACTCCCTGCTGACAGACACATTTTGAACAGGCACTACACTAGTCTCTCTATGAGAACAAACAAATCTTAACTGAATATTCCTGGTGCTGTAAAAGGTGTTTGCATCTGCAGAAGTGTTTGGAAACACCACAGGAAAAAGTGCCTGTATTGTTTCAATTTAGCTTCAATCTAGCTGTTTAACCATCTGCATGGAACTGTTGTGAAACAGAGTTGTTGCCACAGATGTAATAATTTGATAATGGTAAAGGCTAAAACACGGAGAAACAGCAGCTGAATTAATGAAACTTTTCATGACCAATGTTTCAACAAAGTATTGGAGCCTGGCATGCAGTTACCTGAGTTGACCACTAAGTGGTGTCCTTGCACCATTTACTCACGCATTATTGGCATGGCCAACAATTTAATGTGGCAAATGAATTTTAAATTTATTAGTTGAAGGTATTTTTAAAATGTTTTGAAACTTTTACTTTTAATGACTAATCTTTTGCACTTAATTCCAGTACATTTGATAACTAACATTAATCTTTGCTCCTGGAGTCGCCAGTAAAGATTTATGTCCCACACTTGGCCTGCCTTTGTAAAAACTGGAATAGAAAGTTGTGTCCAACTTCAACAGGTTCAGAATCATGGCAGTACTTACCTTCACTGCTGCTGCCAACAGGTTCTGATCTAAAACAGAAAGGACACCACACCCACAGATGGAAATTACAAACGGTGTTTAATTTAAACTGTTAGTTCACTGATAAGAACGTTTGGACCCTCAGCCTCTAGACCAATTAAAACATGATTTAAAAATCACATTCTGCACATTTTCTAACTTTGTCCTTTGTTTCTGAGGAAGTGTTTTGTGCTTTTGACATTTTCATGAAATCTGTTTCCTCTTCCTGAGCTGCAGATTGAAGATTGTGATCTCAGAGGAAAAGGGGAAGTAAACAAAATCATACAGACTGCATTACACATGACATAAATAATACATAACATGTTACAAAATATTTCCACTGAGATGCAGAAGGATTTCAGTTTTTAATAGGAGTGATTTAAGTTTCACAAGGTATTAATTTGCAGCATTGTTTTATGTTGAGAGCCTTTCAGGACAATTAATGTTTGATCAACAGTGCAGGAAACCAGTGGAACACATTAACAAACACATCTACCATCATATCCCTGGTTATAGCTGATGTGTTTCTAAAACAGTTAACCAGGAGACATTTGGAGTTGTGGAGGTGGATTTATACTACGAGAGCAGTGCAGCTACTGGACAGTTTACAGCGTGAACATGCTAAGGTTTAAGTAAAGGCAGAGCATGAAGAAAGTTGGATAAATGCGGGCCAAGCAATCAGCCTCTGCTGACAGGCACAGTTTGAACGGGCACTACACTAATCCCTCTACAGTGACAACAAATTTAACTTTATATTTCCTGATGCTGATAAAACTTGTTTACACCTGGATGTGTAAGGCAGTAATGTCAGCTGTAGAGTCTGGAAGAGTTGTCAGGTAAAAACACCCAAATCCAGGCGCTGGTCACGATAATGACATTCATGAAAATGTGGATGACCGCCCACAAAGCTCTGATAATCTTATGAATGATCAATGTTTCAACAATTATTTGAGCCTAATGTGCGGGTACATAAGTTGACCACTAAGTGGCACCCTTGCAGCATTTTTGTGCAGGACTCTATAGTTCTGAAGTTTCTTCACTATAAAATGTTACTTATCTTAAGATTTATTTCATTGAAAAGCAAACTAAAGTAGTTATTGCTGAGCTGTTGACAGTGACACTGAGCAAAATGATACCTGACGAGTGCATCACTGGTGGTGTGGTTACAGGTGCAACAGGTGCCACTGAGCTAATTTCTGACCACACCTGACAAAACCCAGCATCAGAGGTGAAACAGGCTTGAAACTTTCCAAAAACGTTGTTAAACCAACTCTGAAACTCTCTAGATGTTTAATGTTACACCCTCGAGTTCTCAGATCTCTACTGTTTATTATTTAAAGTCCAATCACAAAGTAAAGTGTCAGCAGTGAGCTGAGGAGTAATTTCCTTAAAATGTATTCCTAATATTTGAAAGTAATATCATGGTAAATGTTCAGCTTTGCTCCTCCAGCAGAACATCTTTTTAGAGTTAAGCTGATTTGTCAGAAAATAAATAGCAAAGACTTGACAACAACATTTGACATTTTCTTTAAAAAATCAACTTCAGAATGTAAACCTTGGCTTTAGAAACATGTAACAACCTTAGTAGATTAATTGATAATGAAAATAATCATTACTTGCAGCCGAAGTCTTTGCCCTGAGGACTGAAAATTTTATTTCATGTACCTGCTCTGGTGGTGACAGGTGTCTGAAGGATTGAAGTCGTCAGTCCTTCTTGTGTTCAGGGGAAGGTGTAGCTGTAGTGAACACTGTCAGGAGGAAGTGATTTTATTTTTATAGAGGACAGAGAGACCATGACCAACCCTCTCACAGTTGCATTGTAACCTTATTTGACCTAAACTATCAAAAAGTAGGAGGAGGAAGATTAGAATAATTTGTAAATTATAATTGAAGAAGTCTTTAAGGTAAACGCTCATGTTGTTTTATTAGCATTGATGCAAAATCACTTCCAGGCTGGACTATTGTAATTCATTATTATCAGGCTGCCCCAACAAGTCTCTGAAGACTCTGCAGTTGATCCAAAATGCTGCAGCACCATTACTGATCACTGACAGGACCCAGTTTCTCCACTCAGTTGTCACCTAGTGCTGCTCATGGTGGGAACTGTTGGGTCTCCTGTTGTAAATGTAATAATATAAAGAGTACGGTCTACACCGCTCTATATGAAAAATGCCTTGAGATAACTTCTGTTGTGATTCGGCACTACAAATTAAAATGGAATTAAGTTGTATTTCTTTGTCTTGAGTGTCTGATAGTAAACCAAACATAAGGTCAGTGTGTCTTGTATTCCTGAAACCCTGCAGTAAGATGAAAATGGCTGTGAAGCCAGATGTGGCCTGTATG
>NW_026117563.1:0-13677 GCF_001640805.2 Lates calcarifer
GTGTGTTGGTTAAACATGTTGGAAAGCTGTGGAAAACTGTTGAAAATGTGTTTTTTCTAAGGGCTTGTTGAGCAGGTGATCTGATAAAGAAAAGATAAAGGCCAATGGCTTTTACTTTATAATGCACTTAGAGTAACAGGCGTCATTGTTTACTCGAGCTGCCTAAATTCAGAGGATTTGTGTGTGTGTGTGTGTGTGTCGCACATGCACTTAGCATGCAGCCCTGCCCCAGACAGAGAGGTCAGAGAAGCAGCGCAAACAGAAGTGATAAATGGGCCGCCACAAATAAAGCAATGTTCAGGAAACAATGGACATGACCCTAGCTCCTACTCATAAGATTTAGGCGCACTATCTCAAAAAATGGTTGCAACATGCAACTAATTGGTTGCAGTCTGGAGCCCTACAACATTCTAGATGGGACATACCATAGAACTGGACTGAGCAGAGACTGACTCTGAGGTCAAGTGTCAAGTAGAGTAAACACACTACTGTGGCTGTGTTGTGTTTCAGAGTCTTCAAAATTGGCAAATACATTTTAGAAAAAGCCAAACCTGAATTCTATTATAGTGCAGATGTTGATGTCTAATAAGCATTTTTCTAAAGCAGGATACATGCATTTGAACTGAATACAACAATGATGAGGAAGAGATTCTGACAAACGGTGTCTTTGTTATCTTGCATGACAATAAGGACTTGATGTGTTTCAGTGTTTGGTCACTTGTATGAAACTCTGTAGTATAAAGTGGATATACTGAACATGTAATGTGAAGCAGAGTCACGTCATAGAAACACAAACATAAGATAAAGTACTTTGGATATATCTGAAAGTGCAGTAGGAGATTAGCCTAACACTCAGAGATGCACCATGCTTTTATCTGAAAATTCAAAACATTCAAATTCATTCATGCAAAACTGAAGCATATCTTCATTTGTTCACTACCTTTTATGTTTTTTATAGATGCCTGCCTCATCAATGATGGAGATGATGTTACAGAGGACAGGAGCCATGTTTACTCCTTCACCTCCAGGTACAGCTGAGTGTTGGCGACAAGTTTGATGAGATTCCCAAAGTTGATCATTTTCTTCTGTTAACTGAATTTAGCCCATATGTTATATAAAAAGTTAATTATCAACACAATGCGGTTATTCTGTCAGTACAAACATTTGTATTGATTACATATAATATAAAAAGCATTTTTTTTCCCATTTCATAATTGTCAGTTTGTTTTTCTTCATTTTGGCCTTTTCCAACCAAAGTTAGTTCAAATTTTAAGTGATTTTAGAGAAGTAAATCAAATGACAACACATTTCCATCCACTGCTGTTGTGTGAAATATCAGGAGCTGGTGGAGTTAATTCTCCAGTCAGAGCAGCTTCTTCTGTCCAGTCAGTCCAGGACCAGTTAGTCCACACACTGGTTTCTGTGGGGATTTAGTGTCTTTTACTTTACTGGGGACATCAATACCCATAATTTCTCTGTGCTTTTATTCTGAAGGTTTAAAAGTTCCTGATGTTTTCTGTTAGTGTTTTTCTCCTCAGGACTCAGAGTTGAAGCAACCTTTAACTGATGATCAAATGTTCTCTGTGTAAAAACTGAAAACATCCTTTCTTCAGGAGCAGTGATTCTGTGTTGGACAGGAAACCTTGTTGAACAGTGGCCTACAGCACAAAGTTCGTCACTGTATTGAATTTTTAAAAACATTTTTAAAAGCCTAGTTTAAGTGCAGTTGGATTCTCTAAATACCACAGTTCTCTTTTCCTAATTCCTGATCAGTTCTCCTTCACATCTTTCCTTCACCTCAGGACGTTTTCCATCGAGGTCGAGGAGAGGTGAATAGCAGAGGAGTTTTGAAGTATTCAACCACTGCCCTGAGTTTGTCGAACGCAAGTGAGGCTGGAGGCTGATCACACTTGTGAAGAAGGTAAGGCTAACAAGCTAAGTAATTAGCAGTAAGCATTAGAATTAGCCTTCTCTTTTGATGATAGCTTTTGGCCTTATTTCCTTTTCTATCGTTTTAATAGCGTGGGTAAGAGTGTGTTTGTGTTTCTGGGACTTCAACGTCTCTGACATGAGTTGTGGTTCCGTAACATGGATGGATGTTAAGACAGTGAACACCTCTTTACATCTCTGTGTTCACTTTACAGACACTGTGCGTCTCTGTCATTTTGTGTTTCATTCTGTTCATTTTAAGTTTGTGGTGGCTTAGCATGTCATTGTGTTTGTTTTGCATCATTTTGTGTGTCTGTTCCTGGTCGTCCGTGATCGACTTCCGTGATTTATTTTTTTGACTATTTCCAGCATAAATTGCAGGTTCAGACCCGTTGGGTCTGTGTGTGGACCATCCATTGATCCTCTGTTGTGTATATTTATGATTAGTGGTTTGTGGTGACTTGATACAAGATTGAACTCAGTTTTGTGTTAAGTACAGACTTGAAAACTAAATTGGATTTGAGCTCTGTGCCCCTCCACAGTGTACTCTGACCACTGTTCATCATTGATTGCCTTCATATGCCTTAAACGGACTCTGTTTTTATGCTTGTGAGACATGTTGAACCCCTGAGATGCGTTCAATGACAAACCAGGACTTTTCCTGGAGGTGTAGTAAAGTACTTAAGATATGTGTGGATTCAAAATCTGTCATCGTTTTCACCATGTTGTTTGTTTAAAAACAACAACAACAACAGGCAGAGACAATAAGGTAATATCTGAAACAGATTGATATTTGTTTTCCAAACTTGTCATGTTTATTGCATATCAAGCATATTTCTGTTTTTACAGTATATTGACTTTGGACACTGATTCAAAGTACAATTACACAGTTTTAATCTGATGACCAGTATTGTAATGTGCTTCAGCAAGGCAGCTTTATTTATATATCACTGTTTAGATACGAAGCCATTCTTCACAGAGCCATGGATATATATAAAAACTAGACCTTAAGAAGATATGAAATCACATTTAAAAGAAAACAGAATCAAGGCTTAGTTAATTAGGAGCTGATTGACTTAAGAAATGGCCATATACTTACAGTTATATCTGGAAAAGAGTAATCTTCAGAAATGTCACGGTACAAAGGTTTTTTTTTTTTCACAAAGTCAGCAAAATAATGAAAATAGAATAATGCAAGCTCATTATCTGATGAAACATCTGGTTCTGAATGACTCATTCAGCAACTGATAAAGACATAATGTTTGCTAATGCAGAGATTCATGCTTCATGTTAATTTGCTCATTACTGTTTCCCATTCTGGTCCCCCTCCTCTCGATTTCTCTTTGAGGAGGTGCCCGTTTGCTGCGGTGTTGTGGGGAACATTCACACTCTGTAGTACTGATGAGTCCACAGTAATCCCAGTTATTCTTGTCTGTTGTGTAGCACCAGCTGTAAGTTTGGCCATAGGCTCCACACTTGTGATTTGGGCGACAGGTCACGTCTTTGTAGGTGTGGTCTGGATTAGAAGAGCAGTAGTCCCAGCCATCTACAGTGTGGCACCAGAAGTACTTCCCAGACTCATAATACTGACAGTCATCAGTGCAGTCCTTCAGCTTTATGGTTTGATGAATCGTTGTCTTTGACTCCACTCGGCCACATCTGCCCCAGCCTCCTTTCTTCAGGCGACACGAGTAATAATCTCCTCCATATTTGTTACAGGGATAGTCTTCATCACAGGCGTTGCCTTTGTAATCAACATCTTTTCTTGGGAGCAGTAATCCCACCCCTTTGTGGAGTGGCACCAGTGGTAGTCGTACCCTCGCTCTTCACAGCCGTCATAACACTGCTTATCATAATGGGAGGTGTAATATTTCAATGCAGTCATTGGTGCACGTGTCTCCAGAGGTGGGCCATGGTGAGAGGCAGAGGATGACAGTGAGGAACAGAGGGGGAGTCTCCTTTGGTTCATCATTTCAGCTCTGTACTGCAGAGAGGGTAGTGGAGGAAGAAAGAGAAGAAACAACAGGAGGCAGAGTCTTTACAGTCATTCATTAGGTCATAGTTAAAGAAGCAACAACATCAGAGTCATGTCTACTCTGGAAAATGATTTAATTTAATTGATTATTACAGTATTCTATACTGAAAATATTAATAAGAAAACATATGGTATCTAACCTGGAGATGCATTTGTTGCCTCTGTTCAGTTACATGGTCTAGTTTTAATTAGTTTTTCTGGAGCTACAAAGCTTTGAAATATTTGAAAGTTACCAGGACTAATGAGAGTTTAGTATAGACCCAGTAAGAAAATATAAATATATATGTACAGGAAAGAAAAAAACTACTATTGTCTTTAATTCAAACTTGTTTGTTATCTCAATTCAAACACATTGTTGCCAAGCTACAAACACCAGACTGAAAAATTCACATCGCAAACCATCAAGTGAAATGAATGTTTGGTTCAGAGTTTTGTACAAAAACCAGATAATGTACCTTTGAATTGTAAAGTCAATATGAAATGTATTTCTCAGTCTTTCAGTCTTACGAGAGAGAAAACCCTCATTTACCTACCTGAGGTTATTTCCTTGTACTTTACCTGCTGTGGTGAAGAAGGACGTCTAACAGATGCTGACTCAGATTTCTTCTCACTGCAAGCTGCTGTTGCAGTGAGTACAGTCTGAAGGGAATGACATTTTTATAGAGCAGAGTCTGACCATGGCCAAACCCTCAGAGTTGCACCATGTCCTTATTTCAACATGTCCCAAAGAAGGAAGGAGATGAGAAGGACATTCTGCAGTTTGATTTGGGAAGTTCAACATAGACTGTAGCATTGATGTTGTAGCCTCATAACCTTTGCAGGTTTAATATTGACTGTTCAGTGCTTATGGACGATCATTTTGAATAGACAGACCTGCAGTCCTTATTAGTTTTAGTTGTGATTGATCATTTTCTGTGACCGTCTCCTGTGGTGTACCTCAAGGCTCCATCATAGGTCCTTTTCTATTTTCCTTTACAATTGATTTTCTAACAAAACACAGCTGTATTTCTTCATGAAACAGAACCTTCTGTCTCTTTTAACTTGACTTAAGTATATTAATCGCTGAATGGACAAATGTTTTTTTCCACACCCATCTAGCACTGTATCCCTGATTATGGCTGATGTGTTGGTAAACCAGTTTACACACACAGTGTGTTTGTTTCCATCTAATGAATATTCACTCAATACTTTTAGCTCTGTTCTCCTGCTTTTGTGATGTGTAAACACCAGTAAGAGTGCTTAGTGAAGAAGTTACACATCTTGGAGATACGTGCTGTATGAATTTACCTTTCAAACAGACTAAATTGCATTTGAAAATATTTTGTAACAACTCTAGCATGTGTGATGCAACCTTTATGACTTTGTTTTCCTTCCCTGTTTCTGCTGAAATATCCTCCTCTGCAGATCAGGATGAACAGATGGATTTCATAAAACTGTCAAAAACACAAAACAAAACGGTTGCTCAGAAACAGAGGAGCACATTATATACAACACAGTTTATCTAAAGTGCTTTAAACACACAAAAGAAAAGAGACAAACACAAAAGAAGATGAAAGAAAAATAAAAACAGGATGAGGAGAATAATAACAGTAGTGGAAGAGAGATGAGCCACAAAATAGTCCCATTCTCTCTTGCCTACACTGTTAGAGACAGAGCTGAATTAAAACTCCTGATGTTTGTCTACAGAGTGTTAAATGGTCTTGACCCTTCTTATCTAACAAAGACTCAAAGACTTTTGTCTGTCCCATGATCCAGGACTAAGTACTATGAGGACATGACTCTTTATAACTGCCCCAAAACAATGGGGTTCTCCTCCTCCCTCCACAATATTCTCTTTATCTCTGCTTTAGTCTGTTTAACTCAGGTTAGTATGAAGTTGAATTATTACAATTGTTTTTCCACAGCAGAGCTAAATACACCACTTACTTTTATTACCACACTACAGTCCTGTACACTCAGTTGGCTGTGAACAGTATAAATAAATTCAGGATCTACTGTTAAAGAATAAAAAAATAACCTCTCATCTTCCTAGGGCTGGTGAAGGTGTCAGGAGAGATGAGACTCTGTTGAAGGCCAAGTAACTGTTAGTACAAATCCAGTTTAATGAACATATGAAGCAGGGTGTAATGTTCAGAAGTGTCATGTGCAGCATGTTGGTAGTTGGCAGGTTGGCTTCAGTCAGACTTCAGTCTTTTAAAACTTTTCACTGAATCTTTGCTCAGCTGTTGCGGTGCACATTTTTCAGCTACAACTAATTAGTTGGAATTAAATGTTTTGTCTTATGTGTCATGATAAAGTCCTTATAGGCAAGTCTCACCACTCAACAGCCATCTTGTCAATGTCCCCAGGAGGTTATTTCAGGATAACATCACCAGACCCATGTTTTTGTTTTGTTTGTCTCTTTTCTAACTTTGTCCTTTGTTTCTGAGGAAGTGTTTTGTGCTTTGGACATTTTAATGAAATCTGTTTCCTCTTCCTGAGCTGCAGATTGAAGATTGTGATCTCCGAGGAAAAGGGGAAGTAAACAAAATCATACAGGATGTATTACACATAACATATACATAACATGTTACAAAATATTTCCACTGAGATGCAGAAGGATTTCATATTTCCTGATGCTGCTAAAAACTTGTTTACACCTGGATGTGTAAGGCAGTAATGTCAGCTGTAGAGTCTGGAAGAGTTGTCAGGTAAAAACACCAAATCCAGGTGCTGGTCATGATAATGACATTCATGAAAATGTGGATGACCGCCCATAAAACTGTAATTATTGGAGCCTAATGTGCAGTTACATAAGTTGACCACTAAGTGGCACCCATGCAGGATTGTTTGTGTTTCTTCACTATAAAATGTTACTTTTCTTAAGATTTATTTCATTAAAAAACAAACTAAATTAGTTATTGCTGAGCTTTTGACAGTGACACTGAGCAAAATGATGCCTGACGAGTGCCTCATCAAGACGAGGCTTCAGTACAGACTATTCTGAATGTGTTTAAAACACATCGTTAGTGATAACCTTCGTCATTTATTCATACCTTTGTTAGTTATTTGTACAAGTAGGAATTTATTAATAAAGTTTAAGGTCACAACATCTTGACCACTTTAAAAATGATGGATAACTGCCAGAAGTCCCAGAGTTACAGATACAGGTAGTTTAGGTGCAGAAAGGGACGTCATGGAAATAGTGAGTAGGTATTCAGGTAAAATGAGATGAGGCTTTGAAGCAGAAGGAAGCTTTTATTGTGGTGGTTTGATAATATACATCTGTCTTTTCTCTGTTTCAGAGAGAAAATATTAAATGAATTGGAAACAAAAACAATAAAATGATATGAATGTTAGGTGAATTCTTGAGTCAAGAATGACTCAAGAATTCACACGCTAATTATGACAAAATTTCACACAAATGTCTAATAGGACAAAATGATTAAGTGATGACATTTTACATCCAATGGTCAAAAAGTGAACCTCACTGAGGCATCATAATGTTCTACAAAAGCACTTTTTCTGGTCATTATTTTGGAATAAAAGGGGAGATTGTGACCATATTTTCCCTGCCTCTGCTCTGGTTGGTGGAGGCCGTAATTCTAGTTATTCTATTTCTTAGGGAGGAGAGGAGTGGAGCTTTAGCCAAACAGAATGGGCCAGTAGCTTGAGCCACCAAAGCCCACTAACCTGTAACCTGCAAGTCCTGCAAATCTGTTTGACCTAAATCATATCATGGCAGTTTCAAGACCCTGTACCTATCTGCTACCCTAACCACGGCCCCTTCTTCTTCGATTGCTTCCTTTGATTGCTTCTTTGATTGCTTTTTTGGTTGCTGCTTAGGTTGATTCTTAGGTTGATTCTTTGATTATTTTTTGGTTGCTTCTTAGGTTCCTCTTGGTTGCTTGTTTGATTGCTTCTTTGATTGCTTCTTCGATTGCTTCTTTGGTTGCTTCTTAGGTTTCCTCTTTGGTTGCTTCTTTGGTTGCTTCTTAGGTTTCCTCTTTGGTTGCTTCTTTGATTGCTTCTTTGGTTGCTTCTTAGGTTTCCTCTTTGGTTTGCTTCTTCTGTTGCTTCTTTGATTGCTTCTTTGGTTGCTTCTTAGGTTTCCTCTTTGGTTGCTTCTTTGGTTGCTTCTTAGGTTTCCTCTTTGGTTGCTTCTTTGGTTGCTTCTTCGATTGCTTCTTTGGTTGCTTCTTTGGTTGCTTCTTTGGTTGCTTCTTCGATTGCTTCTTTGGTTGCTTCTTCTGTTGCTTCTTCCCCTGCTGTTAATGGCTGCTATGGATGGGCTGGTGTTGCGCCTAGGTTGTATATCATCTGAGACACAATAAGGTGTAACTTGTCCATTAGTTGAGCAGCTGGTGCACTGCATTGGATTATTTGTTTGATCATCTGCTTTTTACAACGGAATATGTTCTCAAGTTCGAGACCTGATTTACTCACAAGGTTTTGAAGGCTTCAGCTCTCTGCGCCTCAGTAGTGGACATGTTTGGATTCTTGGATATGGATATGAGAGTAAACACAAAAGCATAATGTTTCCATTTCTTAATGAGACTTAGATTTCTAAGGATGTTTTGGGGATGTGTTTCACTTGTACATTTATGGTAACATGGGGATCCGAGGACATAGAAAAGCAACAAATCGTGATCATGATCAAAATTGTTTTGATCATCCCAGTCTTTAAAGTTTTGTAGTACACGATACTCAGCATGAATATCATCTCCTTTTTTCCCTGGCTTAAATTTGGCTGCAACTATCCTGTCTACCATATACACATTGCCCTCTCTTATTGTTTCATTAACACTGACACCGTTCTCAGTGGTGAGGATTTGGTTGAAATCATAACTTCCTGGCTTGTTCTCCTTCTCTGGGATGCTCACTGCCATACTGAACATCCTCCTGGCATTGAACCTGTAAAAGGAAATATACACAGAGTATTACTAGGTTGCATGACATCAATGCAACAGAAATGAGATCATGAGACTTGTCTACAAGTCCAGTCAATAGAAAATCTAAATACGAGATCCAAAAATGTATACTCTTTAGTAGGGATGTCTCCCCAGCCATTTACACATGATTGTAAATTGTGTCCACATGCTTTTGTTTACATGGGATGTTGATGGAGCAGTGCTGTCACAATTTGTACTAAGAGGAACAATTGTGTGCAGAGTGGGTAATACTCTCCATTTAATGACATACGTTTGTTTTGTATTTTGCCACTGTGCCTTCAATGTACTGAATAACCTGACAATTGAGTTGATTCATATACAGTCAATGACAATTTACTTTACTTTAGAAAGCTGTTACACCAGCATGATACAAATGTTAACATTTACTTTTCCTCTTCCTGCCAAATTGAAGCAACCTTCTGCTCCCATATTTATACCACAAACTTTGAAATGTGTTCTTGAATCTGAAGAAATTACATTACATACTATAAATTGACTCTGCACTCTTTAAGTTTCATACCTCCACCTGGTGAGCATGTATGCACAGAAACCAACTCAAGTCAAGTCAATTTTATTTATATAGCGTCAATTCACAACAGAAGTTATCTCGAGGCACTGTACATATAGAGCAGGTCTAGACCGAACTCTTTATCTTATAAACCTTTACAGAGAGAGATCCAACAGATCCACCATGAGCAGCACTAGGAGACTGTGGCAAGGAAAAACAGAAATCTCGAGCAGAACCAGACTCAGGGTGGGCGGCCATCTGCCTCAAACAAGTCATCGATATCGATGATGTGCTGAAGCCTGGCTGCAAGAACCAGTTTAAGGGACATTAAATGTCACCTCCTTGCAGAGGCGTAACTACCATAAATGTAGTTAATGCAGGTGCATTGACCATATCAAAAGAACTCAAACATCTCCAGCACTGAGTACAGTATACATTAGGCAACTGCACTTAAATGGTTAGCAGTAAGTATTTATACTTATACTGCTATTAGTTGTATTGCTGTGTTAGCAGTTAATACTTTAATTATCACTACTATCATTACTACTGCTGTATTACTGGCCTCATCTTACATCTGATATGGAACCTGTGTTATGCTATGTTCTTCTTTCGCTATTCTCTACCCCCTCTCCCCCTCTCCCCCTCTCTCTCCTTCTTAACCCAACCGGTCGAGGCAGATGGCCGCCCACCCTGAGTCCGGTTCTGCTCGAGGTTTCTGCCTCTTAAAGGAAGTTTTTCCTTGCCACTGTCTCCTAGTGCTGCTCATGGTGGATCTGTTGGGTCTCTCTCTGTAAATACCTATTTTAAAGAGTACGGTCTAGACCTGCTCTATATGAAAAGTGCCTTGAGATGACTGTTGTTGTGATATGACACTATATAAATAAAATTGAATTGAATTGAATTGAATAATAATGTGTTAACCAAGTCATCTGCTCCACAGTGTCCTTGATGTCATTCATTCACCAACACATGTAATAGTTTTACACATACAAGCATGTACTTATTGACTCATACCTCTCTGTTACATTTCTAAATTATGTCTAAATAAGGAGTAATGGACAGTTTGAGTTTCAAAAATGTGCCAAAGTGGAATTCTGGGTTATGATATATTGTGATGGGCAGGACCCACTTTAACCATCTTGTACTGGGACCTGTTGCTGACTCGTTACACCACCTGAAATTAGTGAGGTAGATTAAGGGAAAATTGTACTAGTTACATCTCTGTACTGCTCGTCTGCT
This sequence comes from Lates calcarifer, assembly GCF_001640805.2. Classification (NCBI taxonomy): domain Eukaryota; kingdom Metazoa; phylum Chordata; class Actinopteri; family Centropomidae; genus Lates; species Lates calcarifer. The sequence goes on from NW_026117563.1 coordinate 10,643, forward strand.
ATTCCACTTCCAAAGGTGATCGAGCATTTTCCCTTCATGGCCCAAAACAGTGGAATAGTTTGCCACTAACAATTAGAGCTTGTTCCACTGATATATTTAGAAGAAGGCTAAGGACCTGTCTTTTTTCTGTACCTGGTTAATTGTCATTAAGACATGATTCCATCTTTTCTTTGTTTTTATTTGGTCTCTGTACCTTGCTGTTTATTATTTTATCCAGATATTCTAAGGTTTTATTATTTTACTTACATCTTTTTATTTATGGCTGTGTTCACAGACTGCTTCACAATAAAATCTTTCCAGGGGCTCTTTGGTGAAGGGTTCTCAATACGAAACACCAGAGAGGGAAATGTGTCATTGTGGGACTAATAAAGGATTATCTTATTAGTAGTGGACTTTATTACAGCTCTAAGCACATATTAAATGAGAGTGATGGTAGATGGGTGATCAAGATCAGTGAGCAGCTCACTAAGCAAGAGGAAAACCTGCCAATGACTGCAATACTACACTAGATAAAAAAAATGCTCTGTCCACTCTAGTTTGAGTTCCTTGTATACAGTATTATATAATGTTTTAGAACTAGTGGACTTACTTCTCCCAGATCGCATCTACAATTTTGGCGAGTTCATTCTGGTCCACAGCAAAACTGTTTCCAGCAAACAGCAACAAAGACAAAGTCAGAGCCGTCCAGGAGAATCCAGTCATCTGAACACAAGATCGACAACACATTATTTTAAAAATATATTCAGCTGCTGTAGGTGTCTTTTGCACCTGTTTAACACAGGGACATAACACCAAGCTACCCATATACCTGATTTATTTATCAGTGTGATCTGAGGGTGGTACCAGCGGAAAGACTGTGCTACTGAAATCAAATCAGCTCTGAAGCTGTGCTTTGAGCCTGATCCCAAAAACAATACAACATGTGATACTTAGCATATTAACGTCCTGATATTGTGAGTGAGCATGTCAACATGTTGACATTTCTAATTGTTAGAACCCTGCTCAGAGTACAGCAGACTTAGGCCGTTACTTGTTAAGGTATCATCTCATGAATTCAACTTGAAATTTTGACCTGCTGGTGGTGTCAGTTATTAGGTCATTAGGATTCTTTGATCTAGGATCAAAATTAATTACAGTCCATTAAATAGTTTTTAAAACATTTTCTTAATGACAGAAAAAACATCATGATCATCCCTGCACAAGCAGGCCAACAGTTTGTGGTAAAAACTTGTAATAATGACTAATCCTTTGCACTTAGTTCCAGTACATTTGATCATCAACATTAATCTTTGCTCCTGGAGTCGCAAGTCGCCAAGCAATCACTCCCTGCTGACAGACACATTTTGAACAGGCACTACACTAGTCTCTCTATGAGAACAAACAAATCTTAACTGAATATTTCCTGGTGCTGTTAAAAGGTGTTTGCATCTGCAGAAGTGTTTGGAAACACCACAGGAAAAAGTGCCTGTATTGTTTCAATTTAGCTTCAATCTAGCTGTTTAACCATCTGCATGGAACTGTTGTGAAACAGAGTTGTTGCCACAGATGTAATAATTTGATAATGGTAAAGGCTAAAACACGGAGAAACAGCAGCTGAATTAATGAAACTTTTCATGACCAATGTTTCAACAAAGTATTGGAGCCTGGCATGCAGTTACCTGAGTTGACCACTAAGTGGTGTCCTTGCACCATTTACTCACGCATTATTGGCATGGCCAACAATTTAATGTGGCAAATGAATTTTAAATTTATTAGTTGAAGGTATTTTTAAAATGTTTTGAAACTTTTACTTTTAATGACTAATCTTTTGCACTTAATTCCAGTACATTTGATAACTAACATTAATCTTTGCTCCTGGAGTCGCCAGTAAAGATTTATGTCCCACACTTGGCCTGCCTTTGTAAAAACTGGAGATAGAAAGTTGTGTCCAACTTCAACAGGTTCAGAATCATGGCAGTACTTACCTTCACTGCTGCTGCCAACAGGTTCTGATCTAAAACAGAAAGGACACCACACCCACAGATGGAAATTACAAACGGTGTTTAATTTAAACTGTTAGTTCACTGATAAGAACGTTTGGACCCTCAGCCTCTAGACCAATTAAAACATGATTTAAAAATCACATTCTGCACATTTTCTAACTTTGTCCTTTGTTTCTGAGGAAGTGTTTTGTGCTTTTGACATTTTCATGAAATCTGTTTCCTCTTCCTGAGCTGCAGATTGAAGATTGTGATCTCAGAGGAAAAGGGGAAGTAAACAAAATCATACAGACTGCATTACACATGACATAAATAATACATAACATGTTACAAAATATTTCCACTGAGATGCAGAAGGATTTCAGTTTTTAATAGGAGTGATTTAAGTTTCACAAGGTATTAATTTGCAGCATGTTTTATGTTGAGAGCCTTTCAGGACAATTAATGTTTGATCAACAGTGCAGGAAACCAGTGGAACACATTAACAAAGACACATCTACCATCATATCCCTGGTTATAGCTGATGTGTTTCTAAAACAGTTAACCAGGAGACATTTGGAGTTGTGGAGGTGGATTTATACTACGAGAGCAGTGCAGCTACTGGACAGTTTACAGCGTGAACATGCTAAGGTTTAAGTAAAGGCAGAGCATGAAGAAAGTTGGATAAATGCGGGCCAAGCAATCAGCCTCTGCTGACAGGCACAGTTTGAACGGGCACTACACTAATCCCTCTACAGTGACAACAAATTTAACTTTATATTTCCTGATGCTGATAAAACTTGTTTACACCTGGATGTGTAAGGCAGTAATGTCAGCTGTAGAGTCTGGAAGAGTTGTCAGGTAAAAACACCAAATCCAGGCGCTGGTCACGATAATGACATTCATGAAAATGTGGATGACCGCCCACAAAGCTCTGATAATCTTATGAATGATCAATGTTTCAACAAATTATTTGAGCCTAATGTGCGGGTACATAAGTTGACCACTAAGTGGCACCCTTGCAGCATTTTTGTGCAGGACTCTATAGTTCTGAAGTTTCTTCACTATAAAATGTTA
>NW_026117564.1:0-26074 GCF_001640805.2 Lates calcarifer
AGCCTTTCCCTCTTTTGTGCACTGTATGCAAGCTCATTCGGTGAATAAGCGGTTTTCCGAGCGTTTTGAGGCTTATTCAGCTCAGAATGGCTTAATACTGCTATATCTGACCAGGACAAGACAAACTAAGCACTCAGCCACACGGACATGAAAGTTGTTTACTTTACAATATTAGTAAACAAACATTATGGTTGAAACCATAATTTCCTGTCGGAGAGCCTTTCCCTCTTTTGTGCACTGTATGCAATCTGAGAGTGTGAATAAGCGGTTTTTCCAGCGTTTTGAGGCTTATTCAGCTCAGAATGGCTTAATACTGCTATATCTGACCAGGACAAGACAAACTAAGCACTCAGCCACACGGACATGAAAGTTTCCTAATTTCTATTATAATAAACAAACATTATGGTTGAAACCATAATTTCCTGTCCGGAGAGCCTTTCCCTCTTTTGTGCACTGTATGCAAGCTCATTCGTGAATAAGCGGTTTTCCGAGCGTTTTGAGGCTTATTCAGCTCAGAATGGCTTAATACTGCTATATCTGACCAGGACAAGACAAACTAAGCACTCAGCCACACGGACATGAAAGTTTCCTAATTTCTATTATAATAAACAAACATTATGGTTGAAACCATAATTTCCTGTCCGGAGAGCCTTTCCCTCTTTTGTGCACTGTATGCAATCTCATTCGGTGAATAAGCGGTTTTCCCAGCGTTTTGAGGCTTATTCAGCTCAGAATGGCTTAATACTGCTATATCTGACCAGGACAAGACAAACTAAGCACTCAGCCACACGGACATGAAAGTTGTTTACTTTACAATATTAGTAAACAAACATTATGGTTGAAACCATAATTTCCTGTCCGGAGAGCCTTTCCCTCTTTTGTGCACTGTATGCAAGCTCATTCGGTGAATAAGCGGTTTCCGAGCGTTTTGAGGCTTATTCAGCTCAGAATGGCTTAATACTGCTATATCTGACCAGGACAAGACAAACTAAGCACTCAGCCACACGGACATGAAAGTTTTTAATTTCTATTATAAACAAACATTATGGTTGAAACCATAATTTCCTGTCCGGAGAGCCTTTCCCTCTTTTGTGCACTGTATGCAAGCTCATTCGGTGAATAAGCGGTTTTCCGAGCGTTTTGAGGCTTATTCAGCTCAGAATGGCTTAATACTGCTATATCTGACCAGGACAAGACAAACTAAGCACTCAGCCACACGGACATGAAAGTTGTTTACTTTATATAGTAAACAAACATTATGGTTGAAACCATAATTTCCTGTCGGGAGAGCCTTTCCCTCTTTTGTGCACTGTATGCAATCAGGTGAATAAAGCGGTTTTCCCAGCGTTTTGAGGCTTATTCAGCTCAGAATGGCTTAATACTGCTATATCTGACCAGGACAAGACAAACTAAGCACTCAGCCACACGGACATGAAAGTTTAATTTCTATTTAATAAACAAACATTATGGTTGAAACCATAATTTCCTGTCGGGAGAGCCTTTCCCTCTTTTGTGCACTGTATGCAAGCTGGTGAATAAGCGTTTTCCCGTTTTGAGGCTTATTCAGCTCAGAATGGCTTAATACTGCTATCTGACCAGGACAAGACAAACTAAGCACTCAGCCACACGGACATGAAAGTTGTTTCAAACATTATGGTTGAAACCATAATTTCTGTCGGAGAGCCTTTCCCTCTTTTGTGCACTGTATGCAATCTGGTGAATAAGCGGTTTTCCGAGCGTTTTGAGGCTTATTCAGCTCAGAATGGCTTAATACTGCTATATCTGACCAGGACAAGACAAACTAAGCACTCAGCCACACGGACATGAAAGTTGTTTACTTTACAATATTAGTAAACAAACATTATGGTTGAAACCATAATTTCCTGTCGGGAGAGCCTTTCCCTCTTTGTGCACTGTATGCAATCTGAGAGTGTGAATAAGCGGTTTTCCAGCGTTTTGAGGCTTATTCAGCTCAGAATGGCTTAATACTGCATTATCTGACCAGGACAAGACAAACTAAGCACTCAGCCACACGGACATGAAAGTTTCCTAATTTCTATTATAAAAACAACATATGGTTGAAACCATAATTTCCTGTCGGAGAGCCTTTCCCTCTTTGTGCACTGTATGCAAGCTCATTCGGTGAATAAGCGGTTTTCCGAGCGTTTTGAGGCTTATTCAGCTCAGAATGGCTTAATACTGCTATATCTGACCAGGACAAGACAAACTAAGCACTCAGCCACACGGACATGAAAGTTGTTTACTTTACAATATTAGTAAACATTATGGTTGAAACCATAATTTCCTGTCGGGAGAGCCTTTCCCTCTTTTGTGCACTGTATGCAAGCTCATTCGGTGAATAAGCGGTTTTCCCCAGCGTTTTGAGGCTTATTCAGCTCAGAATGGCTTAATACTGCTATATCTGACCAGGACAGACAAACTAAGCACTCAGCCACACGGACATGAAAGTTTTACTTTACAATATTATAAACAAACATTATGGTTGAAACCATAATTTCCTGTCGGGAGAGCCTTTCCCTCTTTTGTGCACTGTATGCAATCTCATTCGGTGAATAAGCGGTTTTCCCAGCGTTTTGAGGCTTATTCAGCTCAGAATGGCTTAATACTGCTATATCTGACCAGGACAAGACAAACTAAGCACTCAGCCACACGGACATGAAAGTTCTTTACAATATTATAAACAAACATTATGGTTGAAACCATAATTTCCTGTCGGAGAGCCTTTCCTCTTTTGTGCACTGTATGCAATCTGAGAGTGTGAATAAGCGGTTTTCCCAGCGTTTTGAGGCTTATTCAGCTCAGAATGGCTTAATACTGCTATATCTGACCAGGACAAGACAAACTAAGCACTCAGCCACACGGACATGAAAGTTTTTACTTTACAATATTAGTAAACAAACATTATGGTTGAAACCATAATTTCCTGTCGGAGAGCCTTTCCCTCTTTTGTGCACTGTATGCAAGCTCATTCGGTGAATAAGCGGTTTTCCGAGCGTTTTGAGGCTTATTCAGCTCAGAATGGCTTAATACTGCTATATCTGACCAGGACAACAAACTAAGCACTCAGCCACACGGACATGAAAGTTGTTTACTTTACAATATTAGTAAACAAACATTATGTTTGAAACCATAATTTCCTGTCGGAGAGCCTTTCCCTCTTTTGTGCACTGTATGCAAGCTCATTCGGTGAATAAGCGGTTTTCCCAGCGTTTTGAGGCTTATTCAGCTCAGAATGGCTTAATACTGCTATATCTGACCAGGACAAGACAAACTAAGCACTCAGCCACACGGACATGAAAGTTCCTAATTTCTATTATAATAAACAAACATTATGGTTGAAACCATAATTTCCTGTCCGGAGAGCCTTTCCCTCTTTTGTGCACTGTATGCAAGCTCATTCGTGAATAAGCGGTTTCCCAGCGTTTTGAGGCTTATTCAGCTCAGAATGGCTTAATACTGCTATATCTGACCAGGACAAGACAAACTAAGCACTCAGCCACACGGACATGAAAGTTTTAATTTACTATTATAAAAACAAACATTATGGTTGAAACCATAATTTCCTGTCGGAGAGCCTTTCCCTCTTTTGCACTGTATGCAAGCTCATTCGGTGAATAAGCGGTTTTCCCAGCGTTTTGAGGCTTATTCAGCTCAGAATGGCTTAATACTGCTATATCTGACCAGGACAAGACAAACTAAGCACTCAGCCACACGGACATGAAAGTTGTTACTTTCAATATTATAAACAAACATTATGGTTGAAACCATAATTTCCTGTCGGGAGAGCCTTTCCCTCTTTTGTGCACTGTATGCAAGAGAGTGTGAATAAGCGGTTTTCCGAGCGTTTTGAGGCTTATTCAGCTCAGAATGGCTTAATACTGCTATATCTGACCAGGACAAGACAAACTAAGCACTCAGCCACACGGACATGAAAGTTTCCTAATTTCTATTATAATAAACAAACATTATGGTTGAAACCATAATTCCTGTCCGGAGAGCCTTTCCCTCTTTTGTGCACTGTATGCAAATTTGTGAATAAGCGGTTTTTCGAGCGTTTTGAGGCTTATTCAGCTCAGAATGGCTTAATACTGCTATATCTGACCAGGACAAGACAAACTAAGCACTCAGCCACACGGACATGAAAGTTTTTATTTCTATTATAATAAACAAACATTATGGTTGAAACCATAATTTCCTGTCCGGAGAGCCTTTCCCTCTTTGTGCACTGTATGCAAGCTCAGAGGTGAATAAGCGGTTTTCCCAGCGTTTTGAGGCTTATTCAGCTCAGAATGGCTTAATACTGCTATATCTGACCAGGACAAGACAAACTAAGCACTCAGCCACACGGACATGAAAGTTGTTTACTTTACAATATTAGTAAAAAACATTATGGTTGAAACCATAATTTCCTGTCGGAGAGCCTTTCCCTCTTTGTGCACTGTATGCAAGCTCATTCGGTGAATAAGCGGTTTTCCCAGCGTTTTGAGGCTATTCAGCTCAGAATGGCTTAATACTGCTATATCTGACCAGGACAAGACAAACTAAGCACTCAGCCACACGGACATGAAAGTTGTTTACTTTACAATATTAGTAAACAAACATTATGGTTGAAACCATAATTTCCTGTCCGGAGAGCCTTTCCCTCTTTTGTGCACTGTATGCAATCTTGGTGAATAAGCGGTTTTCCAGCGTTTTTGAGGCTTATTCAGCTCAGAATGGCTTAATACTGCTATATCTGACCAGGACAAGACAAACTAAGCACTCAGCCACACGGACATGAAAGTTTACTTTACAATATTAGTAAACAAACATTATGGTTGAAACCATAATTTCCTGTCGGAGAGCCTTTCCCTCTTTTGTGCACTGTATGCAATCTGAGAGTGTGAATAAGCGGTTTTCCCAGCGTTTTGAGGCTTATTCAGCTCAGAATGGCTAATACTGCTATATCTGACCAGGACAAGACAAACTAAGCACTCAGCCACACGGACATGAAAGTTGTTTACTTTACATATTAGTAAACAAACATTATGGTTGAAACCATAATTTCCCTGTCGGGAGAGCCTTTCCCTCTTTTGTGCACTGTATGCAATCTGAGAGTGTGAATAAGCGGTTTTCCCAGCGTTTTGAGGCTTATTCAGCTCAGAATGGCTTAATACTGCTATATCTGACCAGGACAACAAACTAAGCACTCAGCCACACGGACATGAAAGTTTTATTTACAATATTATAAACAAACATTTGGTTGAAACCATAATTTCCTGTCGGAGAGCCTTTCCCTCTTTTGTGCACTGTATGCAATCTGGTGTGAATAAGCGGTTTTCCGAGCGTTTTGAGGCTTATTCAGCTCAGAATGGCTTAATACTGCTATATCTGACCAGGACAAGACAAACTAAGCACTCAGCCACACGGACATGAAAGTTTTTACTTTACAATATTAGTAAACAAACATTATGGTTGAAACCATAATTTCCTGTCCGGAGAGCCTTTCCCTCTTTTTGTGCACTGTATGCAAGCTCATTCGGTGAATAAGCGGTTTTCCAGCGTTTTGAGGCTTATTCAGCTCAGAATGGCTTAATACTGCTATATCTGACCAGGACAAGACAAACTAAGCACTCAGCCACACGGACATGAAAGTTTTTAATTTCTATTATAATAAACAAACATTATGGTTGAAACCATAATTTCCTGTCCGGAGAGCCTTTCCCTCTTTTGTGCACTGTATGCAAGAGGTGAATAAGCGGTTTTCCCAGCGTTTTGAGGCTTATTCAGCTCAGAATGGCTTAATACTGCTATATCTGACCAGGACAAGACAAACTAAGCACTCAGCCACACGGACATGAAAGTTTCCTAATTTCTATTATAATAAACAAACATTATGGTTGAAACCATAATTTCCTGTCCGGAGAGCCTTTCCCTCTTTTGTGCACTGTATGCAAGCTCATTCGTGAATAAGCGGTTTTCCAGCGTTTTGAGGCTTATTCAGCTCAGAATGGCTTAATACTGCTATATCTGACCAGGACAAGACAAACTAAGCACTCAGCCACACGGACATGAAAGTTGTTTACTTTACAATATTAGTAAACAAACATTATGGTTGGTTGTAAAAACAGCCTTTCCCTCTTTTTGCACTGTATGCAAGCTCAGGTGAATAAGCGGTTTCCCAGCGTTTTGAGGCTTATTCAGCTCAGAATGGCTTAATACTGCTATATCTGACCAGGACAAGACAAACTAAGCACTCAGCCACACGGACATGAAAGTTGTTTACTTATATTAGTAAACAAACATTATGGTTGAAACCATAATTTCCTGTCGGGAGAGCCTTTCCCTCTTTTGTGCACTGTATGCAATCTGAGAGTGTGAATAAGCGGTTTTCCCAGCGTTTTGAGGCTTATTCAGCTCAGAATGGCTTAATACTGCTATATCTGACCAGGACAAGACAAACTAAGCACTCAGCCACACGGACATGAAGTTTTTTACTTTACAATATTAATAAACAAACATTATGGTTGAAACCATAATTTCCTGTCGGAGAGCCTTTCCCTCTTTTGTGCACTGTATGCAATCTGAGAGTGTGAATAAGCGGTTTTCCAGCGTTTTGAGGCTTATTCAGCTCAGAATGGCTTAATACTGCTATATCTGACCAGGACAAGACAAACTAAGCACTCAGCCACACGGACATGAAAGTTGTTACTTTCAATATTTAGTAAACAAACATTATGGTTGAAACCATAATTTCCTGTCGGAGAGCCTTTCCCTCTTTTTGTGCACTGTATGCAATCTGAGAGTGTGAATAAGCGGTTTTCCAGCGTTTTGAGGCTTATTCAGCTCAGAATGGCTTAATACTGCTATATCTGACCAGGACAAGACAAACTAAGCACTCAGCCACACGGACATGAAAGTTGTTTACTTTACAATATTATAAACAAACATTATGGTTGAAACCATAATTTCCTGTCGGAGAGCCTTTCCCTCTTTTGTGCACTGTATGCAAGCTAGTGAATAAGCGGTTTTCCAGCGTTTTGAGGCTTATTCAGCTCAGAATGGCTTAATACTGCTATATGACCAGGACAAGACAAACTAAGCACTCAGCCACACGGACATGAAAGTTGTTTACTTTACAATATTAGTAAACAAACATTATGGTTGAAACCATAATTTCCTGTCGGGAGAGCCTTTCCCTCTTTTGTGCACTGTATGCAAGCTCATTCGGTGAATAAGCGGTTTTCCAGCGTTTTGAGGCTTATTCAGCTCAGAATGGCTTAATACTGCTATATCTGACCAGGACAAGACAAACTAAGCACTCAGCCACACGGACATGAAAGTTTCCTAATTTCTTTATAATAAACAAACATTATGGTTGAAACCATAATTTCCTGTCCGGAGAGCCTTTCCCTCTTTTGTGCACTGTATGCAAGCTCATTCGGTGAATAAGCGGTTTTCCGAGCGTTTTGAGGCTTATTCAGCTCAGAATGGCTTAATACTGCTATATCTGACCAGGACAAGACAAACTAAGCACTCAGCCACACGGACATGAAAGTTTTTCCTTTTCTATTATAAACAAACATTATGGTTGAAACCATAATTTCCTGTCCGGAGAGCCTTTCCCTCTTTTGTGCACTGTATGCAAGCTCATTCGGTGAATAAGCGGTTTTCCAGCGTTTTGAGGCTTATTCAGCTCAGAATGGCTTAATACTGCTATATCTGACCAGGACAAGACAAACTAAGCACTCAGCCACACGGACATGAAAGTTTTTATTTCTATTATAAACAAACATTATGGTTGAAACCATAATTTCCTGTCGGAGAGCCTTTCCCTCTTTTGTGCACTGTATGCAATCTGAGAGTGTGAATAAGCGGTTTTCCCAGCGTTTTGAGGCTTATTCAGCTCAGAATGGCTTAATACTGCTATATCTGACCAGGAAGACAAACTAAGCACTCAGCCACACGGACATGAAAGTTTCCTAATTTCTATTATAATAAAACAACATTATGGTTGAAACCATAATTTCCTGTCCGGAGAGCCTTTCCCTCTTTTGTGCACTGTATGCAAGCTCATTCGGTGAATAAGCGGTTTTCCAGCGTTTTGAGGCTTATTCAGCTCAGAATGGCTTAATACTGCTATATCTGACCAGGACAAGACAAACTAAGCACTCAGCCACACGGACATGAAAGTTTTATTTCTATATAATAAACAAACATTATGGTTGAAACCATAATTTCCTGTCGGAGAGCCTTTCCTCTTTTGTGCACTGTATGCAAGCTCATTCGGTGAATAAGCGGTTTTCCAGCGTTTGAGGCTTATTCAGCTCAGAATGGCTTAATACTGCTATATCTGACCAGGACAAGACAAACTAAGCACTCAGCCACACGGACATGAAAGTTTTAATTTCTATTATAATAAACAAACATTATGGTTGAAACCATAATTTCCTGTCGGAGAGCCTTTCCCTCTTTTGTGCACTGTATGCAAGCTCATTCGGTGAATAAGCGGTTTTCCAGCGTTTTGAGGCTTATTCAGCTCAGAATGGCTTAATACTGCTATATCTGACCAGGACAAGACAAACTAAGCACTCAGCCACACGGACATGAAAGTTTCCTAATTTCTATTATAATAAACAAACATTATGGTTGAAACCATAATTTCCTGTCGGGAGAGCCTTTCCCTCTTTTGTGCACTGTATGCAATCTTGTGAATAAGCGGTTTTCCCAGCGTTTTGAGGCTTATTCAGCTCAGAATGGCTTAATACTGCTATATCTGACCAGGACAAGACAAACTAAGCACTCAGCCACACGGACATGAAAGTTTTACTTTACAATATTAAACAAACATTATGGTTGAAACCATAATTTCCTGTCGGAGAGCCTTTCCCTCTTTTGTGCACTGTATGCAATCTGAGAGTGTGAATAAGCGGTTTTCCCAGCGTTTTGAGGCTTATTCAGCTCAGAATGGCTTAATACTGCTATATCTGACCAGGACAAGACAAACTAAGCACTCAGCCACACGGACATGAAAGTTTTAATTTCATTATAATAAACAAACATTATGGTTGAAACCATAATTTCCTGTCGGAGAGCCTTTCCCTCTTTTGTGCACTGTATGCAAGCTCATTCGGTGAATAAGCGGTTTTCCAGCGTTTTGAGGCTTATTCAGCTCAGAATGGCTTAATACTGCTATATCTGACCAGGACAAGACAAACTAAGCACTCAGCCACACGGACATGAAAGTTTTTAATTTCTATTATAATAAACAAACATTATGGTTGAAACCATAATTTCCTGTCGGAGAGCCTTTCCCTCTTTTGTGCACTGTATGCAAGCTCATTCGGTGAATAAGCGGTTTTCCAGCGTTTTGAGGCTTATTCAGCTCAGAATGGCTTAATACTGCTATATCTGACCAGGACAAGACAAACTAAGCACTCAGCCACACGGACATGAAAGTTTTAATTTCTATTATAATAAACAAACATTATGGTTGAAACCATAATTTCCTGTCGGGAGAGCCTTTCCCTCTTTTGTGCACTGTATGCAATCTGAGAGTGTAAGCGGTTTTCCAGCGTTTTGAGGCTTATTCAGCTCAGAATGGCTTAATACTGCTATATCTGACCAGGACAAGACAAACTAAGCACTCAGCCACACGGACATGAAAGTTGTTTACTTTACAATATTAGTAAACAAACATTATGGTTGAAACCATAATTTCCTGTCCGGAGAGCCTTTCCCTCTTTTGTGCACTGTATGCAATCATTGGTGAATAAGCGGTTTTCCAGCGTTTTGAGGCTTATTCAGCTCAGAATGGCTTAATACTGCTATATCTGACCAGGACAAGACAAACTAAGCACTCAGCCACACGGACATGAAAGTTTTACTTTCTATTATAATAAACAAACATTATGGTTGAAACCATAATTTCCTGTCGGAGAGCCTTTCCCTCTTTTGTGCACTGTATGCAAGCTCATGAATAAGCGGTTTTAGCGTTTTGAGGCTTATTCAGCTCAGAATGGCTTAATACTGCTATATCTGACAAGACAAACTAAACTCAGCCAACATTTTGCTCCACAAACGCTGACTGACTGTGACAGAATGGCTTAATACTGCTGACCACAGACAAACTAAGCACTCACCACACGGACATGAAAGTTTTAATTTCTATTATAATAAACAAACATTATGGTTGAAACCATAATTTCCTGTCCGGAGAGCCTTTCCCTCTTTTGTGCACTGTATGCAAGCTCATTCGGTGAATAAGCGGTTTTCCAGCGTTTTGAGGCTTATTCAGCTCAGAATGGCTTAATACTGCTATATCTGACCAGGACAAGACAAACTAAGCACTCAGCCACACGGACATGAAAGTTGTTTACTTTACAATATTAGTAAACAAACATTATGGTTGAAACCATAATTTCCTGTCGGGAGAGCCTTTCCCTCTTTTGTGCACTGTATGCAATCTCGTGTGAATAAGCGGTTTTCCCAGCGTTTTGAGGCTTATTCAGCTCAGAATGGCTTAATACTGCTATATCTGACCAGGACAAGACAAACTAAGCACTCAGCCACACGGACATGAAAGTTTTACTTTACAATATTTAAACAAACATTATGGTTGAAACCATAATTTCCTGTCGGAGAGCCTTTCCCTCTTTTGTGCACTGTATGCAAGCTCATTCGGTGAATAAGCGGTTTTCCCAGCGTTTTGAGGCTTATTCAGCTCAGAATGGCTTAATACTGCTATATCTGACCAGGACAAGACAAACTAAGCACTCAGCCACACGGACATGAAAGTTTCCTAATTTATATTATAAACAAACATTATGGTTGAAACCATAATTTCCTCCGGAGAGCCTTTCCCTCTTTTGTGCACTGTATGCAAGCTCATTCGGTGAATAAGCGGTTTTCCCAGCGTTTTGAGGCTTATTCAGCTCAGAATGGCTTAATACTGCTATATCTGACCAGGACAAGACAAACTAAGCACTCAGCCACACGGACATGAAAGTTGTTTACTTTACAATATTAGTAAACAAACATTATGGTTGAAACCATAATTTCCTGTCCGGAGAGCCTTTCCCTCTTTTGTGCACTGTATGCAATCTGTGTGAATAAGCGGTTTTCCCAGCGTTTTGAGGCTTATTCAGCTCAGAATGGCTTAATACTGCTATATCTGACCAGGACAAGACAAACTAAGCACTCAGCCACACGGACATGAAAGTTGTTTACTTTCTATTAGTAAACAAACATTATGGTTGAAACCATAATTTCCTGTCGAGAGCCTTTCCCTCTTTTGTGCACTGTATGCAATCTCGTGAATAAGCGGTTTTCCCAGCGTTTTGAGGCTTATTCAGCTCAGAATGGCTTAATACTGCTATATCTGACCAGGACAAGACAAACTAAGCACTCAGCCACACGGACATGAAAAGTTTACTTTTATTATAAACAAACATTATGGTTGAAACCATAATTTCCTGTCCGAGAGCCTTTCCCTCTTTTGTGCACTGTATGCAAGCTCATTCGGTGAATAAGCGGTTTTCCCAGCGTTTTGAGGCTTATTCAGCTCAGAATGGCTTAATACTGCTATATCTGACCAGGACAAGACAAACTAAGCACTCAGCCACACGGACATGAAAGTTTCCTAATTTCTATTATAATAAACAAACATTATGGTTGAAACCATAATTTCCTGTCCGGAGAGCCTTTCCCTCTTTTGTGCACTGTATGCAAGCTCATTCGGTGAATAAGCGGTTTTCCCAGCGTTTTGAGGCTTATTCAGCTCAGAATGGCTTAATACTGCTATATCTGACCAGGACAAGACAAACTAAGCACTCAGCACACGGACATGAAAGTTGTTTACTTTACAATATTAGTAAACAAACATTATGGTTGAAACCATAATTTCCTGTCGGAGAGCCTTTCCCTCTTTTGTGCACTGTATGCAATCTGAGAGTGTGAATAAGCGGTTTTCCCAGCGTTTTGAGGCTTATTCAGCTCAGAATGGCTTAATACTGCTATATCTGACCAGGACAAGACAAACTAAGCACTCAGCCACACGGACATGAAAGTTGTTTACTTTACAATATTAGTAAACAAACATTATGGTTGAAACCATAATTTCCTGTCGGGAGAGCCTTTCCCTCTTTTGTGCACTGTATGCAATCAGTGTGAATAAGCGGTTTTCCAGCGTTTTGAGGCTTATTCAGCTCAGAATGGCTTAATACTGCTATATCTGACCAGGACAAGACAAACTAAGCACTCAGCCACACGGACATGAAAGTTCCTAATTTTATTATAATAAACAAACATTATGGTTGAAACCATAATTTCCTGTCGGAGAGCCTTTCCCTCTTTTGTGCACTGTATGCAAGCTCATTGTGAATAAGCGGTTTTCCAGCGTTTTGAGGCTTATTCAGCTCAGAATGGCTTAATACTGCTATATCTGACCAGGACAAGACAAACTAAGCACTCAGCCACACGGACATGAAAGTTGTTTACTTTACAATATTAGTAAACAAACATTATGGTTGAAACCATAATTTCCTGTCGGAGAGCCTTTCCCTCTTTTGTGCACTGTATGCAAGCTCATTCGGTGAATAAGCGGTTTTCCAGCGTTTTGAGGCTTATTCAGCTCAGAATGGCTTAATACTGCTATATCTGACCAGGACAAGACAAACTAAGCACTCAGCCACACGGACATGAAAGTTTGTTTACTTTACAATATTAGTAAACAAACATTATGGTTGAAACCATAATTTCCTGTCGGAGAGCCTTTCCCTCTTTTGTGCACTGTATGCAAGCTCATTCGGTGAATAAGCGGTTTTCCAGCGTTTTGAGGCTTATTCAGCTCAGAATGGCTTAATACTGCTATATCTGACCAGGACAAGACAAACTAAGCACTCAGCCACACGGACATGAAAGTTGTTTACTTTACAATATTAGTAAACAAACATTATGGTTGAAACCATAATTTCCTGTCGGAGAGCCTTTCCCTCTTTTGTGCACTGTATGCAAGCTGAGAGTGTGAATAAGCGGTTTTCCCAGCGTTTTGAGGCTTATTCAGCTCAGAATGGCTTAATACTGCTATATCTGACCAGGACAAGACAAACTAAGCACTCAGCCACACGGACATGAAAGTTTCCTAATTTCTATTATAATAAACAAACATTATGGTTGAAACCATAATTTCCTGTCCGGAGAGCCTTTCCCTCTTTTGTGCACTGTATGCAAGCTCATTCGGTGAATAAGCGGTTTTCCAGCGTTTTGAGGCTTATTCAGCTCAGAATGGCTTAATACTGCTATATCTGACCAGGACAAGACAAACTAAGCACTCAGCCACACGGACATGAAAGTTTCCTAATTTCTATTATAATAAACAAACATTATGGTTGAAACCATAATTTCCTGTCCGGAGAGCCTTTCCTCTTTTTGTGCACTGTATGCAAGCTCATTCGTGAATAAGCGGTTTTCCAGCGTTTTGAGGCTTATTCAGCTCAGAATGGCTTAATACTGCTATATCTGACCAGGACAAGACAAACTAAGCACTCAGCCCACGGACATGAAAGTTGAAACAAACATTATGGTTGAAACCATAATTTCCTGTCCGGAGAGCCTTTCCCTCTTTTGTGCACTGTATGCAATCTGAGAGTGTGAATAAGCGGTTTTCCCAGCGTTTTGAGGCTTATTCAGCTCAGAATGGCTTAATACTGCTATATCTGACCAGGACAAGACAAACTAAGCACTCAGCCACACGGACATGAAAGTTTTACTTTTATATAATAAACAAACATTATGGTTGAAACCATAATTTCCTGTCCGGAGAGCCTTTCCCTCTTTGTGCACTGTATGCAAGCTCATTCGGTGAATAAGCGGTTTTCCCAGCGTTTTGAGGCTTATTCAGCTCAGAATGGCTTAATACTGCTATATCTGACCAGGACAAGACAAACTAAGCACTCAGCCACACGGACATGAAAGTTCCTAATTTCTATTATTAATAAACAAACATTATGGTTGAAACCATAATTTCCTGTCGGAGAGCCTTTCCCTCTTTTGTGCACTGTATGCAAGCTCATTCGGTGAATAAGCGGTTTTCCAGCGTTTTGAGGCTTATTCAGCTCAGAATGGCTTAATACTGCTATATCTGACCAGGACAAGACAAACTAAGCACTCAGCCACACGGACATGAAAGTTGTTTACTTTACAATATTATAAACAAACATTATGGTTGAAACCATAATTTCCTGTCGGGAGAGCCTTTCCCTCTTTTGTGCACTGTATGCAAGCTGAGAGTGTGAATAAGCGGTTTTCCAGCGTTTTGAGGCTTATTCAGCTCAGAATGGCTTAATACTGCTATATCTGACCAGGACAAGACAAACTAAGCACTCAGCCACACGGACATGAAAGTTTCCTAATTTCTATTATAATAAACAAACATTATGGTTGAAACCATAATTTCCTGTCCGGAGAGCCTTTCCCTCTTTTGTGCACTGTATGCAAGCTCATTCGGTGAATAAGCGGTTTTCCAGCGTTTTGAGGCTTATTCAGCTCAGAATGGCTTAATACTGCTATATCTGACCAGGACAAGACAAACTAAGCACTCAGCCACACGGACATGAAAGTTGTTTACTTTACAATATTAGTAAACAAACATTATGGTTGAAACCATAATTTCCTGTCGGAGAGCCTTTCCCTCTTTTGTGCACTGTATGCAAGCTCATTCGGTGAATAAGCGGTTTTCCAGCGTTTTGAGGCTTATTCAGCTCAGAATGGCTTAATACTGCTATATCTGACCAGGACAAGACAAACTAAGCACTCAGCCACACGGACATGAAAGTTGTTTACTTTACAATATTAGTAAACAAACATTATGGTTGAAACCATAATTTCCTGTCGGAGAGCCTTTCCCTCTTTTGTGCACTGTATGCAAGCTCATTCGGTGAATAAGCGGTTTTCCAGCGTTTTGAGGCTTATTCAGCTCAGAATGGCTTAATACTGCTATATCTGACCAGGACAAGACAAACTAAGCACTCAGCCACACGGACATGAAAGTTTTAATTTCTATTATAATAAACAAACATTATGGTTGAAACCATAATTTCCTGTCCGGAGAGCCTTTCCCTCTTTTGTGCACTGTATGCAAGCTCATTCGGTGAATAAGCGGTTTTCCAGCGTTTTGAGGCTTATTCAGCTCAGAATGGCTTAATACTGCTATATCTGACCAGGACAAGACAAACTAAGCACTCAGCCACACGGACATGAAAGTTTTTTTCTATTATAATAAACAAACATTATGGTTGAAACCATAATTTCCTGTCGGAGAGCCTTTCCCTCTTTTGTGCACTGTATGCAAGCTCATTCGGTGAATAAGCGGTTTTCCGAGCGTTTTGAGGCTTATTCAGCTCAGAATGGCTTAATACTGCTATATCTGACCAGGACAAGACAAACTAAGCACTCAGCCACACGGACATGAAAGTTTCCTAATTTCTATTATAATAAACAAACATTATGGTTGAAACCATAATTTCCTGTCGGGAGAGCCTTTCCCTCTTTTGTGCACTGTATGCAAGCTCATTCGGTGAATAAGCGGTTTTCCAGCGTTTTGAGGCTTATTCAGCTCAGAATGGCTTAATACTGCTATATCTGACCAGGACAAGACAAACTAAGCACTCAGCCACACGGACATGAAAGTTGTTTACTTTACAATATTAGTAAACAAACATTATGGTTGAAACCATAATTTCCTGTCGGGAGAGCCTTTCCCTCTTTTGTGCACTGTATGCAATCTGAGAGTGTGAATAAGCGGTTTTCCCAGCGTTTTGAGGCTTATTCAGCTCAGAATGGCTTAATACTGCTATATCTGACCAGGACAAGACAAACTAAGCACTCAGCCACACGGACATGAAAGTTTGTAATTTCTATTATAATAAACAAACATTATGGTTGAAACCATAATTTCCTGTCGGAGAGCCTTTCCCTCTTTTGTGCACTGTATGCAAGCTCATTCGGTGAATAAGCGGTTTTCCCAGCGTTTTGAGGCTTATTCAGCTCAGAATGGCTTAATACTGCTATATCTGACCAGGACAAGACAAACTAAGCACTCAGCCACACGGACATGAAAGTTTCCTAATTTCTATATATAAAACAAACATTATGGTTGAAACCATAATTTCCTGTCGGAGAGCCTTTCCCTCTTTTGTGCACTGTATGCAAGCTCATTCGGTGAATAAGCGGTTTTCCAGCGTTTTGAGGCTTATTCAGCTCAGAATGGCTTAATACTGCTATATCTGACCAGGACAAGACAAACTAAGCACTCAGCCACACGGACATGAAAGTTGTTTACTTTACAATATTAGTAAACAAACATTATGGTTGAAACCATAATTTCCTGTCGGAGAGCCTTTCCCTCTTTTGTGCACTGTATGCAATCTGAGAGTGTGAATAAGCGGTTTTCCAGCGTTTTGAGGCTTATTCAGCTCAGAATGGCTTAATACTGCTATATCTGACCAGGACAAGACAAACTAAGCACTCAGCCACACGGACATGAAAGTTGTTTACTTTACAATATTATAAACAAACATTATGGTTGAAACCATAATTTCCTGTCCGGGAGAGCCTTTCCCTCTTTTGTGCACTGTATGCAATCTGAGAGTGTGAATAAGCGGTTTTCCCAGCGTTTTGAGGCTTATTCAGCTCAGAATGGCTTAATACTGCTATATCTGACCAGGACAAGACAAACTAAGCACTCAGCCACACGGACATGAAAGTTTCCTAATTTCTATTATAATAAACAAACATTATGGTTGAAACCATAATTTCCTGTCCGGAGAGCCTTTCCCTCTTTTGTGCACTGTATGCAAGCTCATTCGGTGAATAAGCGGTTTTCCAGCGTTTTGAGGCTTATTCAGCTCAGAATGGCTTAATACTGCTATATCTGACCAGGACAAGACAAACTAAGCACTCAGCCACACGGACATGAAAGTTTTAATTTCTATTATAATAAACAAACATTATGGTTGAAACCATAATTTCCTGTCGGGAGAGCCTTTCCCTCTTTTGTGCACTGTATGCAAGCTCAGGTGAATAAGCGGTTTTCCAGCGTTTTGAGGCTTATTCAGCTCAGAATGGCTTAATACTGCTATATCTGACCAGGACAAGACAAACTAAGCACTCAGCCACACGGACATGAAAGTTGTTTACTTTATATTATAAACAAACATTATGGTTGAAACCATAATTTCCTGTCGGAGAGCCTTTCCCTCTTTTGTGCACTGTATGCAATCTGAGGTGAATAAGCGGTTTTCCAGCGTTTTGAGGCTTATTCAGCTCAGAATGGCTTAATACTGCTATATCTGACCAGGACAAGACAAACTAAGCACTCAGCCACACGGACATGAAAGTTTTAATTTCTATTATAATAAACAAACATTATGGTTGAAACCATAATTTCCTGTCCGGAGAGCCTTTCCCTCTTTTGTGCACTGTATGCAAGCTCATTCGGTGAATAAGCGGTTTTCCAGCGTTTTGAGGCTTATTCAGCTCAGAATGGCTTAATACTGCTATATCTGACCAGGACAAGACAAACTAAGCACTCAGCCACACGGACATGAAAGTTGTTTACTTTACAATATTAGTAAACAAACATTATGGTTGAAACCATAATTTCCTGTCGGGAGAGCCTTTCCCTCTTTTGTGCACTGTATGCAATCTGAGAGTGTGAATAAGCGGTTTTCCAGCGTTTTGAGGCTTATTCAGCTCAGAATGGCTTAATACTGCTATATCTGACCAGGACAAGACAAACTAAGCACTCAGCCACACGGACATGAAAGTTTCCTAATTTCTATTATAATAAACAAACATTATGGTTGAAACCATAATTTCCTGTCCGGAGAGCCTTTCCCTCTTTTGTGCACTGTATGCAAGCTCATTCGGTGAATAAGCGGTTTTCCAGCGTTTTGAGGCTTATTCAGCTCAGAATGGCTTAATACTGCTATATCTGACCAGGACAAGACAAACTAAGCACTCAGCCACACGGACATGAAAGTTTTAATTTCTATTAAAACAAACATTATGGTTGAAACCATAATTTCCTGTCGGAGAGCCTTTCCCTCTTTTGTGCACTGTATGCAAGCTCATTCGTGAATAAGCGGTTTTCCAGCGTTTTGAGGCTTATTCAGCTCAGAATGGCTTAATACTGCTATATCTGACCAGGACAAGACAAACTAAGCACTCAGCCACACGGACATGAAAGTTGTTTACTTTACAATATTAGTAAACAAACATTATGGTTGAAACCATAATTTCCTGTCGGGAGAGCCTTTCCCTCTTTTGTGCACTGTATGCAATCTGAGAGTGTGAATAAGCGGTTTTCCCAGCGTTTTGAGGCTTATTCAGCTCAGAATGGCTTAATACTGCTATATCTGACCAGGACAAGACAAACTAAGCACTCAGCCACACGGACATGAAAGTTGTTTACTTTATTATAATAAACAAACATTATGGTTGAAACCATAATTTCCTGTCGGGAGAGCCTTTCCCTCTTTTGTGCACTGTATGCAATCTGAGAGTGTGAATAAGCGGTTTTTCCCAGCGTTTTGAGGCTTATTCAGCTCAGAATGGCTTAATACTGCTATATCTGACCAGGACAAGACAAACTAAGCACTCAGCCACACGGACATGAAAGTTTTATTTCTATTATAAACAAACATTATGGTTGAAACCATAATTTCCTGTCGGAGAGCCTTTCCCTCTTTTGTGCACTGTATGCAAGCTCATTCGGTGAATAAGCGGTTTTCCGAGCGTTTTGAGGCTTATTCAGCTCAGAATGGCTTAATACTGCTATATCTGACCAGGACAAGACAAACTAAGCACTCAGCCACACGGACATGAAAGTTGTTTACTTTACAATATTATAAACAAACATTATGGTTGAAACCATAATTTCCTGTCGGAGAGCCTTTCCCTCTTTTGTGCACTGTATGCAAGCTCATTTGAATAAGCGGTTTTCCAGCGTTTTGAGGCTTATTCAGCTCAGAATGGCTTAATACTGCTATATCTGACCAGGACAAGACAAACTAAGCACTCAGCCACACGGACATGAAAGTTGTTTACTTTACAATATTAGTAAACAAACATTATGGTTGAAACCATAATTTCCTGTCGGAGAGCCTTTCCCTCTTTTGTGCACTGTATGCAATCTGAGAGTGTGAATAAGCGGTTTTCCCAGCGTTTTGAGGCTTATTCAGCTCAGAATGGCTTAATACTGCTATATCTGACCAGGACAAGACAAACTAAGCACTCAGCCACACGGACATGAAAGTTTTTATTTACAATATTATAAACAAACATTATGGTTGAAACCATAATTTCCTGTCCGGAGAGCCTTTCCCTCTTTTGTGCACTGTATGCAATCTGAGGTGAATAAGCGGTTTTCCAGCGTTTTGAGGCTTATTCAGCTCAGAATGGCTTAATACTGCTATATCTGACCAGGAAGACAAACTAAGCACTCAGCCACACGGACATGAAAGTTTTACTTTACAATATTAGTAAACAAACATTATGGTTGAAACCATAATTTCCTGTCGGGAGAGCCTTTCCCTCTTTTTGCACTGTATGCAATCTGAGAGTGTGAATAAGCGGTTTTCCAGCGTTTTGAGGCTTATTCAGCTCAGAATGGCTTAATACTGCTATATCTGACCAGGACAAGACAAACTAAGCACTCAGCCACACGGACATGAAAGTTTCCTAATTTCTATTATAATAAACAAACATTATGGTTGAAACCATAATTTCCTGTCGGAGAGCCTTTCCCTCTTTTGTGCACTGTATGCAAGCTCATTCGGTGAATAAGCGGTTTTCCAGCGTTTTGAGGCTTATTCAGCTCAGAATGGCTTAATACTGCTATATCTGACCAGGACAAGACAAACTAAGCACTCAGCCACACGGACATGAAAGTTTTTAATTTCTATTATAATAAACAAACATTATGGTTGAAACCATAATTTCCTGTCCGGAGAGCCTTTCCCTCTTTTGTGCACTGTATGCAAGCTCATTCGGTGAATAAGCGGTTTTCCAGCGTTTTGAGGCTTATTCAGCTCAGAATGGCTTAATACTGCTATATCTGACCAGGACAAGACAAACTAAGCACTCAGCCACACGGACATGAAAGTTGTTTACTTTACAATATATAAACAAACATATGGTTGAAACCATAATTTCCTGTCGGGAGAGCCTTTCCCTCTTTTGTGCACTGTATGCAATCTTGTGAATAAGCGGTTTTCCCAGCGTTTTGAGGCTTATTCAGCTCAGAATGGCTTAATACTGCTATATCTGACCAGGACAAGACAAACTAAGCACTCAGCCACACGGACATGAAAGTTGTTTACTTTACAATATTAGTAAACAAACATTATGGTTGAAACCATAATTTCCTGTCGGGAGAGCCTTTCCCTCTTTTGTGCACTGTATGCAATCTGAGAGTGTGAATAAGCGGTTTTTCCAGCGTTTTGAGGCTTATTCAGCTCAGAATGGCTTAATACTGCTATCTGACCAGGACAAGACAAACTAAGCACTCAGCCACACGGACATGAAAGTTTCCTAATTTCTATTATAATAAACAAACATTATGGTTGAAACCATAATTTCCTGTCGGAGAGCCTTTCCCTCTTTTGTGCACTGTATGCAAGCTCTTCGGTGAATAAGCGGTTTTCCAGCGTTTTGAGGCTTATTCAGCTCAGAATGGCTTAATACTGCTATATCTGACCAGGACAAGACAAACTAAGCACTCAGCCACACGGACATGAAAGTTGTTTACTTTACAATATTAGTAAACAAACATTATGGTTGAAACCATAATTTCCTGTCGGGAGAGCCTTTCCTCTTTTGTGCACTGTATGCAATCTTCGAATAAGCGGTTTTCCAGCGTTTTGAGGCTTATTCAGCTCAGAATGGCTTAATACTGCTATATCTGACCAGGACAAGACAAACTAAGCACTCAGCCACACGGACATGAAAGTTTGTTTACTTTACAATATTAGTAAACAAACATTATGGTTGAAACCATAATTTCCTGTCGGGAGAGCCTTTCCCTCTTTTGTGCACTGTATGCAATCTGAGAGTGTGAATAAGCGGTTTTCCAGCGTTTTGAGGCTTATTCAGCTCAGAATGGCTTAATACTGCTATATCTGACCAGGACAAGACAAACTAAGCACTCAGCCACACGGACATGAAAGTTGTTTACTTTACAATATTAGTAAACAAACATTATGGTTGAAACCATAATTTCCTGTCGGGAGAGCCTTTCCCTCTTTTGTGCACTGTATGCAATCTGAGAGTGTGAATAAGCGGTTTTCCAGCGTTTTGAGGCTTATTCAGCTCAGAATGGCTTAATACTGCTATATCTGACCAGGACAAGACAAACTAAGCACTCAGCCACACGGACATGAAAGTTGTTTACTTTACAATATTAGTAAACAAACATTATGGTTGAAACCATAATTTCCTGTCGGGAGAGCCTTTCCCTCTTTTTGGCACTGTATGCAATCTGAGAGTGTGAATAAGCGGTTTTCCCAGCGTTTTGAGGCTTATTCAGCTCAGAATGGCTTAATACTGCTATATCTGACCAGGACAAGACAAACTAAGCACTCAGCCACACGGACATGAAAGTTTTTTTCAATATTAATAAACAAACATTATGGTTGAAACCATAATTTCCTGTCGGGAGAGCCTTTCCCTCTTTTGTGCACTGTATGCAATCTCATGAATAAGCGGTTTTCCCAGCGTTTTGAGGCTTATTCAGCTCAGAATGGCTTAATACTGCTATATCTGACCAGGACAAGACAAACTAAGCACTCAGCCACACGGACATGAAAGTTGTTTACTTTACAATATTAGTAAAACATTATGGTTGAAACCATAATTTCCTGTCGGGAGAGCCTTTCCCTCTTTTGTGCACTGTATGCAAGCTCATTCGGTGAATAAGCGGTTTTCCAGCGTTTTGAGGCTTATTCAGCTCAGAATGGCTTAATACTGCTATATCTGACCAGGACAAGACAAACTAAGCACTCAGCCACACGGACATGAAAGTTGTTTACTTTACAATATTAGTAAACAAACATTATGGTTGAAACCATAATTTCCTGTCGGAGAGCCTTTCCCTCTTTTGTGCACTGTATGCAATCTGAGAGTGTGAATAAGCGGTTTTCCCAGCGTTTTGAGGCTTATTCAGCTCAGAATGGCTTAATACTGCTATATCTGACCAGGACAAGACAAACTAAGCACTCAGCCACACGGACATGAAAGTTTTACTTTTATTAGTAAACAAACATTATGGTTGAAACCATAATTTCCTGTCGGGAGCCTTTCCCTCTTTTGTGCACTGTATGCAATCTGAGAGTGTGAATAAGCGGTTTTCCCAGCGTTTTGAGGCTTATTCAGCTCAGAATGGCTTAATACTGCTATATCTGACCAGGACAAGACAAACTAAGCACTCAGCCACACGGACATGAAAGTTGTTTACTTTACAATATTTAGTAAACAAACATTATGGTTGAAACCATAATTTCCTGTCGGGAGAGCCTTTCCCTCTTTTGTGCACTGTATGCAATCTCAGTGTGAATAAAGGTTTTCCCAGCGTTTTGAGGCTTATTCAGCTCAGAATGGCTTAATACTGCTATATCTGACCAGGACAAGACAAACTAAGCACTCAGCCACACGGACATGAAAGTTCCTTTACTATTATAATAAACAAACATTATGGTTGAAACCATAATTTCCTGTCGGAGAGCCTTTCCCTTTTGTGCACTGTATGCAATCTGAGAGTGTGAATAAAGGTTTTCCCAGCGTTTTGAGGCTTATTCAGCTCAGAATGGCTTAATACTGCTATATCTGACCAGGACAAGACAAACTAAGCACTCAGCCACACGGACATGAAAGTTTCCTAATTTTATTATAATAAACAAACATTATGGTTGAAACCATAATTTCCTGTCCGGAGAGCCTTTCCCTCTTTTGTGCACTGTATGCAAGCTCATTCGGTGAATAAGCGGTTTTCCAGCGTTTTGAGGCTTATTCAGCTCAGAATGGCTTAATACTGCTATATCTGACCAGGACAAGACAAACTAAGCACTCAGCCACACGGACATGAAAGTTTTAATTTCTATATATAATAAACAAACATTATGGTTGAAACCATAATTTCCTGTCCGGAGAGCCTTTCCCTCTTTTGTGCACTGTATGCAAGCTCATTCGGTGAATAAGCGGTTTTCCCAGCGTTTTGAGGCTTATTCAGCTCAGAATGGCTTAATACTGCTATATCTGACCAGGACAAGACAAACTAAGCACTCAGCCACACGGACATGAAAGTTGTTTTACTTTACAATATTAGTAAACAAACATTATGGTTGAAACCATAATTTCCTGTCGGGAGAGCCTTTCCCTCTTTTGTGCACTGTATGCAATCTGAGAGTGTGAATAAGCGGTTTTCCCAGCGTTTTGAGGCTTATTCAGCTCAGAATGGCTTAATACTGCTATATCTGACCAGGACAAGACAAACTAAGCACTCAGCCACACGGACATGAAAGTTGTTTACTTTACAATATTAGTAAACAAACATTATGGTTGAAACCATAATTTCCTGTCGGAGAGCCTTTCCCTCTTTTGTGCACTGTATGCAATCTGAGAGTGTGAATAAGCGGTTTTCCAGCGTTTTGAGGCTTATTCAGCTCAGAATGGCTTAATACTGCTATATCTGACCAGGACAAGACAAACTAAGCACTCAGCCACACGGACATGAAAGTTCCTAATTTCTATTATAATAAACAAACATTATGGTTGAAACCATAATTTCCTGTCCGGAGAGCCTTTCCCTCTTTTGTGCACTGTATGCAAGCTCATTCGGTGAATAAGCGGTTTTCCAGCGTTTTGAGGCTTATTCAGCTCAGAATGGCTTAATACTGCTATATCTGACCAGGACAAGACAAACTAAGCACTCAGCCACACGGACATGAAAGTTTTTACTTTACAATATTAGTAAACAAACATTATGGTTGAAACCATAATTTCCTGTCGGAGAGCCTTTCCCTCTTTTGTGCACTGTATGCAAGCTCATTCGGTGAATAAGCGTTTTCCAGCGTTTTGAGGCTTATTCAGCTCAGAATGGCTTAATACTGCTATATCTGACCAGGACAAGACAAACTAAGCACTCAGCCACACGGACATGAAAGTTGTTTACTTTACAATATTAGTAAACAAACATTATGGTTGAAACCATAATTTCCTGTCGGGAGAGCCTTTCCCTCTTTTGTGCACTGTATGCAATCTGAGAGTGTGAATAAGCGGTTTTCCCAGCGTTTTGAGGCTTATTCAGCTCAGAATGGCTTAATACTGCTATATCTGACCAGGACAAGACAAACTAAGCACTCAGCCACACGGACATGAAAGTTTTTACTTACAATATTAGTAAACAAACATTATGTTGAAACCATAATTTCCTGTCGGGAGAGCCTTTCCTCTTTTGTGCACTGTATGCAATCTTGTGAATAAGCGGTTTTCCAGCGTTTTGAGGCTTATTCAGCTCAGAATGGCTTAATACTGCTATATCTGACCAGGACAAGACAAACTAAGCACTCAGCCACACGGACATGAAAGTTGTAGTAAACAAACATTATGGTTGAAACCATAATTTCCTGTCGGAGAGCCTTTCCCTTTTTGTGCACTGTATGCAAATCAGCGGTTTTCCAGCGTTTTGAGGCTTATTCAGCTCAGAATGGCTTAATACTGCTATATCTGACCAGGACAAGACAAACTAAGCACTCAGCCACACGGACATGAAAGTAAACAAACATTATGGTTGAAACCATAATTTCCTGTCGGAGAGCCTTTCCCTCTTTTGTGCACTGTATGCAAGCTCATTCGGTGAATAAGCGGTTTTTCCAGCGTTTTGAGGCTTATTCAGCTCAGAATGGCTTAATACTGCTATATCTGACCAGGACAAGACAAACTAAGCACTCAGCCACACGGACATGAAAGTTGTTTACTTTACAATATTAGTAAACAAACATTATGGTTGAAACCATAATTTCCTGTCGGAGAGCCTTTCCTCTTTTGTGCACTGTATGCAATCTCAGAGTGTGAATAAGCGGTTTTCCAGCGTTTTGAGGCTTATTCAGCTCAGAATGGCTTAATACTGCTATATCTGACCAGGACAAGACAAACTAAGCACTCAGCCACACGGACATGAAAGTTGTTTACTTTACAATATTAGTAAACAAACATTATGGTTGAAACCATAATTTCCTGTCGGAGAGCCTTTCCCTCTTTTGTGCACTGTATGCAATCTAGTGTGAATAAGCGGTTTTCCAGCGTTTTGAGGCTTATTCAGCTCAGAATGGCTTAATACTGCTATATCTGACCAGGACAAGACAAACTAAGCACTCAGCCACACGGACATGAAAGTTTGTTTACTTTACAATATTAGTAAACAAACATTATGGTTGAAACCATAATTTCCTGTCGGAGAGCCTTTCCCTCTTTTGTGCACTGTATGCAATCTTGTGAATAAGCGGTTTTCCAGCGTTTTGAGGCTTATTCAGCTCAGAATGGCTTAATACTGCTATATCTGACCAGGACAAGACAAACTAAGCACTCAGCCACACGGACATGAAAGTTGTTTACTTTACAATATTAGTAAACAAACATTATGGTTGAAACCATAATTTCCTGTCGGAGAGCCTTTCCCTCTTTTTGTGCACTGTATGCAATCTGAGAGTGTGAATAAACGGTTTTCCCAGCGTTTTGAGGCTTATTCAGCTCAGAATGGCTTAATACTGCTATATCTGACCAGGACAAGACAAACTAAGCACTCAGCCACACGGACATGAAAGTTTCCTAATTTCTATTATAATAAACAAACATTATGGTTGAAACCATAATTTCCTGTCGGAGAGCCTTTCCCTCTTTTGTGCACTGTATGCAAGCTCATTCGGTGAATAAGCGGTTTTCCGAGCGTTTTGAGGCTTATTCAGCTCAGAATGGCTTAATACTGCTATATCTGACCAGGACAAGACAAACTAAGCACTCA
>NW_026117565.1:0-52643 GCF_001640805.2 Lates calcarifer
AAAACTCTTTATTTTCATTGAAAAAAAGGGGTGACAAAACAATATAGACTGTTTTTTCAACAGTCCACAGAATTCCTCATGGGGAGGAGAATAAGAACAAGTGTTCAAGTGTTCCTGTCATTCCATCATCATCATTGTCATTGAAAACAACAGAACAGAGATACAGACAGACGGCAACAAAACATTGATCGCAGACACTGAGCACATGACATGTCGCACCTGCAACCCGGGATCAGGTGTGGGTCAAAGATATGCTCAAAAGAGGCAAAGTTTTGTCTACAGCGAGCACACCAGGGTCACACATCATTGATACACCCAGAGGCACCTTACATAAAAACAGACACTACTTTTGACTGACCACTGGAGCACTTGAAACACCCATAACTAACCTGAGACAACACCCGAATACTGCTCCTGATGCAGTGAGTACTGTCACACCTGAGGTCCCAGCGAGATGACAGTCAGCAGACTCCAGTGTGTGAGAGATGCTTTCCTACCAGGATCAGGGTGCCCCTCCGCAGTACCTGAAAGACTTTGTTTGTAGATTTGGGGGCTGAGTGAGCTATGGGTCAGGATAATCCCTACACTCAGGTGGATGGTTTGGTTAGTCCATCCCATCTGTTGGATTGCTGAAAAAAAGGTCAGTTTTGTTATTTTGTTGTTTTGCAATGTTAGATGTGTTTACTGACGCATACACTGAAAAAATGTTTCATTGTTTACCAAGCACTTACCAAGCATCTGTGAAGAGAGGTGAATAGCTTTCTGTTATCTGCTTTAAATACTATTTACTAAGGCCTACTGGTGCATCTCTGCAGGGAAGGTCCTTTATTTAGAAATGGGTTTGTAATATTAGGTAAAATACTTGGGTAGGAACCTTGTGTGAGTTGTATTGCATTGCTTTGGGGACCACAATAAAGAACGGAATTAACCAACATGAAGCGTCTATCATACATTCCTTTGTCAAGCCTCCAGATATTACTCCAGTGCAAATATAAATAACACAACACCAACAAAGAGACATGGCATGCAGTAGGTTGTGATGACTTGTCCACTGTGACCAGAGATTGCATTAGCTGGCATATGTCGGCTTATAGCCGGTATCATGGCAGATGAAAACATCACTGGCCAAAATGTCCAGTAGAAGTTATCCTAAATAAATAGTCTGTGTGACAATTAAATATGTTGACAACTGAAAAGATAACTCTGGTATTTTGGAACCTGGTTCTTATTTCAATTCAATTCAATTCAATGTTATTTATATAGTGCCGAATCACAACAAAAGTCATCTCAAGGCACTTTTCATATAGAGCAGGTCTAAACCATACTTTAAAATATTTCCCATGTAAATGAGTGATCGGGACTAAAATCTTTTGAATTGGTGCATTATTGATCAAGAACAGTGTACCCGGCAATGGCTTTCCAGACTAGGTTGACAAAACTATTTTACAGAGCAGAACACAGAGTTGCTGGAATATCGCTGCCTTGATTGGTTAGTTAGTTTGTGACTTTCAGCAGTGGAGGAAAGTATTCATATAACTTACAAATGTAAAAGTACCACACAGTAACTGACCGAGGCAGTGGTGTTTCAGTAGCTCCTGTGTTCTGTAGGAATCCTATCCATAACGCTGTGAGACACTTAAAATAACAATCTGAGCCTGTCAGTGACAAAACAAACCACTTTAGTGGTCACACTTTGATGTGGACATGTGCAACATCAGTTTACATTGCAGCAGCTGTTCTCAGTGTCAGGGTTGGCTGTCCTTGATCAATACTGCACTGATTCCAAAGACCTTGGTCTTGCTGTACTCCTTCATGCTTTGTTCTTACAGTAAACACTGCAAATGCTGCATCCTGAAATTGTCAATAAACAACAAATAAATCATATACTCTAATATGAATAAATCAAATATTCCTGCCATATAAACAAAGACAAAAGAAAAAGAAAGAAAAGGCAGTGCCTATCACACCTGAGAAAAATTATTTCCACCTGATTGCTTCCTCCATGGGATCACACCTTGTCTATTCCCTGCACTGTTGTGAATTTCTCAGCTTCAGTGCTATTAATGGAGAACTTGGATTTTCCTTTCCATGTTGATTTATACAGCATCTTCCTTACATTTGTGAATGCTGTCTGATTTTCTGCTGTTGGACCTTGAATTTCTCAAATGTCATGGCTATTAATCCAGTGGTTGTTGAGCTATTTCATTAACTATTTTTTCTAGAAACTTATAGCATCAAAATAATGTAAGAGATGCTATATTCAGATCAAATTTATACTCTCTGTGGCAAGAATTTCAAAAAAGGAAGCAGGAAGCAGATTAATTAAATATGTGTTTATGAGCCTTTATGACCACACAAACAGTAAGATTACTTTATTAAAATTAAACTATAACCTTTCACTATCTCTCCCTGTTCCAGAGATGTAACTTTTAAATCACCATTGAGGATTTGGACAAATTCAGACAAATTCCTTGTTCCAGCAACTTTAAGAGAAGTTTGGTCTTCAAAAAGAAGTTTTTTTCAGGTACTTACAAGCACACCGCTTTGCCCTAACTTCCCTACTCTACCAGCAGCTGCCAGTATTGACCCACATTCCTCACCATGAAGGGTATGACATTTTTTGATAGTTTTGTAGAGTATCCACTCCTATCTCACTCCATATGACTGCTTACATCAAGGTAACTCCTCTTCCATCTGTGTTTTATGGTATTGATTGTATTATTATTATTATTATTTGTTCTTCTTGTTTTCATTTGTGGGTACTCTACATCTTTCTTGTATATACACAGTATAAATGTATATGTTTTCACAAATATAGATATTTATTTTCATGGTGGTGGTGACAAATCCCTTTTCCTTTATTTGCCTGTGTGTTTTTCTTTTGCTTATTTTGTTTTGTTTTTTGTCCTCTGGTTCACCATTTCTCTTTCTTTGAAATACATAATGCCGTCATCCTCATTTGACTCAGGTGGTATTTGTCCCACTATCCTGTAGGCCTTTCTATCATGCACTGTACTGGACCTCTATAAAAAAATGAAAGACACTAACTGTTGCTTTCATAAGGAAACTAATCTGCATATAATTTTGTTTTTGTTACAAAAACTGCAAATTACATTCTAATAACATGAAGCAGTTGGTTCACAGCCAAAACAGATACTGCAGATGAAGTATTTTCAAGAACAACTAAGTCTGCACTTTAATCCACTGACAAAACAAATTACTTATCAGTCACTCATTCTGTGCAATATTGTTTCAAACTGTTCAGTACTGGTATACAGTTCAATCTGTTTCTATGTATATAGTCCTGTGTATATTGTTCTTTTGTTTATATTTTTATTCCATTGTCCTGTGTATACAGTTTTTTGTTGATAGTTTTAGAATACTGTTTATATATATTTTTTGGTATTTTACTCGTATTTGTGCCTTCTAATTTTTTACAATCCCTGCTGCTGCTGTAACAATGTAAATGTCCCCACTGTGGGACTAATAAAGGATTATCTCGATTATCTCGTCACAGTAATAGTATGAAATGGAGTTGAGATATAGCCAGTGATGCATGATGATTAATCATAATTTCCTCCTATTATAAATATTTGGAAATTTTAACAATCCAACTCCTTAGATGTTACTTGATGTCACCAAATGTTTTGTACCTGCAGGGGTCTCCTTCTGTAGAAGAATTGGCAAGATATTCTCGAGCTGTTCAGCATTTCTGGCCGTCCATCGGTCATCTTGGTTTTGAGAAATCTGTGTTAGACTTACATTGACTGGCCAATGGCTGGTAGTATATGGAACAACACTCTAGCATCCATTGTGGTGGCTGATATGCAATTCTACCATCAAAATCCATGCATATACAAGAAAACAGCTTTTTAATAGCTGTCCACTGTAGTGACCACTATGCATGAAAGGGTTAAAATGCTCCTCCTCTCTGTAGGTTACTGCCATGAGCAGGAGGTGGCCTCCCAAGTATCTGTAGAACCAATTTCCATTTTAAGTCCTGCTGTGACACAAACAGGTATTAGTGTGACCTTCCACATTGATTGGCTGGGACATAATTTCCAGGCGTACCATAATTAGGATTGGAGTTAATCCTTCTCTGTCTAGTCCCTGCTGCATATTTTCCTTGTGAGAGCTGACCTCTGTCAAAGATAAGGAACACGCTTTCCTTGTCTTGCTCTTGTCTCTCTTCTTCTGAAGAGAGAATTCTGAGCAGAGCTGATAAACCACGCTATTGAGGAGACTTTTTTTGTCCGAAACTTGCCCTCCATTTCTTACTGGCTAGGTGTCTCTCAGTCAATCAGCAGCTAATCGAGAACTTCTCATGCTGGTTCTTTCTGCTCCTCTGCCACTTTCTCTGTCTATATCCCTGAGTGAATATCTTGTCTGAACATTCTTGTTCACTTATAGCTGTTGACAACACAGAATCACAATACACTGAATTAAACTTAATAAGCACTTTATTAGGAACACCTGTACACCTGCTGATTAATGCAAGTGTCCACTCAGCCAATCATGTGGCAGTAGTGCAATCTATAAAATAATGCTGATACAGGTCTGGAGATTTAGTTGATGTTCACATCAACCATCAGAATGGGGAAAAAATTAGATTCAGTGACTTTGACTGTGGCATGATTGTCACTTGATTATTTCTGAAACTGCTGATCTCCTGGGATTTTTACATGCGTCTTTAGAACCTATTCAGAATCATGCAAGGATGTGATCAAGGATGCATAATGCTCTCAACCTGATCCAGGTAACAGTCCTCCCAGACAGTTATGACTCTGTGCATTCCCAAGACCTCCAGTGGGGTCATACCTGGCCCACCTGCCAAATTCACAGCTTTTAGTTCACTTTTACTTACCCAATATAACACAAAATGTTTTTTTCATATCATTTCAAATAGTTTGCAGATCAAAATGACAATCTCTGCTTTTAAAGGAGTACATTAGGTGGCTGTGGTCCTGCAATGATGCATGTAAATGTGCAGGACTGCTTGGGTCCCTAATCTGTGTTATTACAGCATACAAATATCTCATCAGCCAATCACATGGCAGCATCAATGCATTTAGGCATGTAGACATGGTCAGACAACCTGCTGAATTTTAAACTGAGGATCAGAATGGGGAAGAAATGTGGTGTAAAGGAAACTGTTAAGATACTGAGATTTCCCTGCACAACCATCTCTAGGGTTTACAGAGAATGGTTTGAAAAATAGAAAATATCAATTGAGCAGCAGTTCTCTGAGCAAAAATACCTTGTTGATGCCAGAGGTCAGAGGGGAATGGCCAGACTGCTTTAAGGTGATAGGAAGGCAATAGTAACTCAAATAACCATTGGTTTCAACCAAGGTCTGCAGAAGATCATCTCTGAATGCACAGCTTGACAAATCTTGAAGCAGATGGGTTACAGCAGCAGAAGATTACACCAGGGGCCACTCACATGGGCTCACCAAATTTGACAACAGGAGATTGAAAAGACATTGCCTGGTCTGATGAGTCTTGATTTCTGCTGCAACATTCAGATGGTAGGGTCAGCATGAAAGTATGGATCCATCCTGTCTTGTATCAACGGTTCAGGCTTGTGGTGATGATATAATGGTATGGGGGATTTTTTTGGCACACTTTGGGCCCCTTAGTATCAACTGAGCATTATTTAAACACCACAACCTGCCTGAGTATTGCTACCTGAGTTGCTAACCAAGTCTATCCCTTGACCACAGTGTACCCATCTTCTGATGGTTGCTTCCAGCAGGATAATGTTCCATGTCACAAAGCTCAGATCATCTCAAACTGGTTTCTTCAACATGACAATGAGTCCACTGTAGTCACTGTATTCATCAGATCTTAATTTGATAGAGCACCTTTGGGATGTGGTGGAACTTCAGATTTGCATCATGGATGTACCGCTGACAAATCTGCAGCAACTGTGTGATGCTATCATATCAATATGGACCAAAATCTCTGAGGAATGTTTCCAGCACCTTGTTAAATCTATGCGACAAAGAGTTAAGGCAGGTCTGAAGGCAAAAGGGAGTCTAACCTGGCACTAGCAGGGTGTAACCTAATGAAATGCTGGCGAGTGTATATCTCAACTATTTTGATTTGCAGAATAACCATCACCCCCTAAAAGTGACAATACTTAAATTTTTATTCCTGGTGGCGATACAACAGTTACTTGTTCGTTGTGCAGGCTGTTTTAATGTTTTCACTTGTTTTTTGGGACATTTTCTTACCCTGTGTGTCTTTGATTATTGAGTTGAGTGCCTCCAGCCTGTATCTGTCGTTCCACTGCTTAATAAATTTAGACAGATGGAGAGCTTTTAAAAAAACTGTTTTGAAAGTTTCATGTTTTTTTTTTAAAGAAACAACACAAAGTAGTTGGCTATTAGAGTACTTATTTTGCCTTTGGCAGATACAGTGATGCTTTACTTTTGTGACGCTGGCCCTCTTCGTGTCCCTGCATTCACATTATTGTTCTGCTTGCACAACATTTGCAGTACAGCAATTATCATCAAATCAGTTATTCACTAACACCATTTATGATGAATGAAATACTCCAATAGTTCCCTGCTGTGTCTCTTCTGTTTCTCTGTTTCTTTACCTCTCTCTGTGTCTCTCTTCCATCCCTGTCTTCCTGACCCTTCTTCTTCATTTCAAAGAGGCTATAATGGTTGTTTCTTGTGAGGGTTACTGGGTCGTACAATTGGGGTGAGTATGCAATGTACCATGCAAGACCCAGTACAGCCTCTCACAATGGAAGCAAACAAAGGTCAATCAAACAAATTATTAAACATAAACTTATTCCTGAATAATACACTTTAGTCACATTCAACAAAAATACAATGATTAGGGGCTTTAGAACAGAAGTGTTGTTGCATGTTAAGGATATTTGGGATATAGACAAGCCTCCCTTTTGCCAAAAACAAAGTATGCCACTGATGACTCCATGTACCATTTATTCATTCTGAAATAATAATGTTATAATGAGTGTAAAAAAAAAAAAAAAAAAAAAACTTTAGACTGAAATCCAGATGTAATGAAATGGACCTTAGTGTTGTGTTTCAAATGACATAAAAAGCAGGACTTCTTGATTTAGGTTTCTGATTAATAATCATAATAATAACATGTCAGGTGGTGATATCACATAGTTCTCAGATGTGACAGACACAAGGAACTTTATCCATGGATGCATTTTGTTTAACTTAGCATAAAGACAGAAAGCTGGGGGAAACTGGTGGCCTGACTTTGTCAAAATTGAACTAAAACTTTTACAGTCACCCTTTCGTACCAAATCTCATTAATAAATACATATTTTTTTATTACTTAAACTACAAAAAGGTCAAAAGCTATAATAAAGGAAGTGATCATTGAAGAGATACAGTAAAAAAAATATTGATAAACATATATAGTTCTCAAGGAAAAGGCACTTTGCCTGGACATAGTTGATGTGCGGAAGTCTCTGAGGAGGGTAAACACCCGGAAGACCCCAGGCCCTGATAACATACAGGGGTGAGTGCTCAAGGACTGTGCAGACCAGCTGGCTTGTGTTCTGATGGACATTTTTAACACCTCGTTGGACCAAGCCACAGTGCCATCATGCCTAAAGACTGCCACCATCATCCCAGTGCCAAAAAAACCTCAGATCACCTCTCCCAATGACTACCGGCCCATCGCACTGACCCCCCATCACCTGCCCCCACCCCTCCTCACCACATTCTACAGAAGCACCATAGAGAGCATCCTGACCAGCTGTATCTCAGTGTGGTGTGGAGGCTGCAGTGCCTCTGACTGGAAGGATGTGAGGAGAGTGGTGAGGACAGCAGAGAGAATCATCAGGACTTCTCTCCCCTCCATCCAGGACATTGCACAGATCCTCTGTGTGTCTCGGGGCCAGGAAGATCTGCAGTGACTCCTCTCACCCCCATCGTGGACTGTTTACCCTGCTGGCCTCTGGAAAGAGGTTCCACAGCATTCGATGTAGGACCACCAGGTTCTACAACAGCTTTGTCCCCCAAGCCATCAGACTTTTAAACACCTAAAAATTCACTTCCGTCTGCATATACTCAGTGCTGCTGGACTCATATTTAAATATCTAATATTTAATCTATACTGCTGTAAATCGCTGTACATATTTAAGATTTAAGTATATTTATTTCCATTCTGCTTGCAGAATCTTTTGCACACACATTTGCACTACACTGGAAACTGTAAAATCTGACGCCTATGCAAACAAAATTTCGTTCTGTATACACTTGCTGCATACTGAATGACAATAAAAAGATGCTGACCTTGCATCTGATCTAACATCTGTTCCTGCCATCTTCAGCTCCACACTTATATATCCGAAAGTCTTTTGATGAATAATTTAATCACATTAGTCTATCAGCTGCCTAATAGTTTCTGATCCAGTACAGCCTCTTTTTGAAATCCTAGGCCTAATTGAAAGCCACAGTAATGGTCTGGTGGGAGTATTAAATGTTATTCATCATGCACATGCACATATTACCTCAGAGCACAAAGGAGGTCTGTCAGCTTATACACATTTTTTGTTTTCAGTGCCAATGGTCCATAAAATCTAGCTTTACCTGATGACATATTCTAGAAAACTAGAAATCTTTTAATAGATCATGGCTGTTCAGAGCATGAATCAGTGGGTCCAACTGAAGTTCAGGTCAGGTCATCGACCACTGTCAGCTCTTCAGAAATCTCACCTATAGACACAAAAGAAAGTTACCTCAGAAAAGTGAAGTATTTGAATCTTAAGGGAGGATCTTGCTGAGCTGCATCCTCACCACCCACAAAAAGAAGAAAATGTTCTCCTACACTGCCAAGAAAGCGTTGGAGGAATTTATGGAATCAAGCTTAGATTATTAAAGTACACACGTAGGTGAACAGTGTGACGCCAGTGGGTTGTGTGGTGCTTTAAAATATCAGGTACAGAGTTCAATTCACCATGTAGGCTGGCACTGTATTTTCTTTCCTTATCCCATACGGCAACAAGAATTACACTTAAAGAAACAAGTGTTACACCTCAGCTGGCAGAATTTATGCATTTCATACAACACACATATTACAAGCTTATGTAAAATATATGTTTCTGATCATTTGACCTGATGCACTCCCAGTGATACTGTTCATGCTTGCAAGCAAAGTGAATTTGACATGTAGAAATTACATGGTTAAAACAAAACCAAAAAAAGTACTGTTACAAACAAAGATTAGTCTAGAGAGGAGTAACATAACACAAAGTGTGGAGTATGAGGAGTCTGTATGGTTAAAGTTCTAGATCTGTTACTGCCAAGTATGAAATAAACAACAACAAAGAAGTTTTTCTCTATCTCAATTTGTCCAGCTTTGTTACCCAGTAATGAATTTGTAATTTATTTAATTTTGTAGAGTGCAATTTATGTAAGTAGTTACCCTTTATTCCCTAATCTCATTCCCTCGTACTTACATGTTTATCGTGGTATTTATTTTATTGATACTCTATTTGTAATAGATAAGTACAGTGTAATTTGGGGGCTGTAAAGTGCTGCCATCACTTTATACTCACAGTTCAAAAGCAAATACATTTCTTTTTCACTACGGTTTTCAAAAAAAAAAAATTACACACACCAAACATCCTGGTGCCACCGATCCAGTCCAGCAGTCTATTCGTAGTCTGTTCCATGTTGTGGCTTTCAACTTTTTTCAGTGTTTTGTGGTCAGTCCAGGGACTCACCTGCCAGCATCTACTCTCCTAATGATGACAGTAATCCTGTGTTCTCTGGACAGGGTCTGTATCATCAGCTCTAACAATTTGCAGTTATATGTTGTTCAGTTGTTCAGAACAGGGACAGCTATCACTGATTTTCTCCAGATCAAACTACCTGTTGTCTTTAGTTAGCTCAGACATCTGACATCGGTAATCTCACTCCAGCTGGTGAGACAAATGTTAGAACAACATGAGAGGTGGGAAGAACACTTATATATATATATATATATATATATATATATATATGAATCAATTAAAAATTTTCCAATATGAAAAATAACTACAATCAGCAGGAGGTACATTATACCAACAAGTGCCATCACCACCCATGGTCCATTTTGATTCCACCTGTGTACAAGAACAGAGAGAGTTAATGAATCTCAACGCTGACCCCCTCCAAAACAAGCAATGATATAGTATACAGACAGGTTCAAAGGAATAACAGAATGAGTGGAGAAATGCAGTGAATATCAATACAAGGCCTGGGGACTCAATAGCAATACAGTGGGTTAAAAGGGGTTTTAGATGAAGAAAACTATTTGTACTCCATTTACATTTTAACATCCCTGTATCTGTGGGCTGAAGAGACAGAGCTGACGACCTAATGAAGTGACTTGTTTGTAACACAGTGTAAATCACTCAATGAATCAGAGTAGCACAGTGAATATTTTATATTTTATATATATATTATTCTGGACTGTTAATCTTATATAAATGGGGCTTGAGAATCTTTTTAGCAGAATGCTGTTCATCCCTACAGTAGAGTTCAACAACATCTGATGTTGTCTTTTCCTTTATTTTCAATATAAAATAGAAACAGGGATAGAAATTGACTTTAACACGAAACACTTCTTTCCTTCTTTCAACAACCTACAGTAGTATGCAAACATTTTAGGCACTTCAGATGTTTTTACTCTTATCCTTCATCAGCACCATCAGCAAGGTGTCTGATTAGTATCAGATTAATTCTGCAGCAGGACAATGAGTCCAAACACACAGTCAGCATCATAAAGAACTATCCTCAAGACAAGAGGAACAAGGGGTCCTGCAACAGATAGTCTGACCTGACAGAGCCCTGATGTCAACATGACGGAGTCAGTCTGGGATCATAAAGAGACATAATAAAATGTGTTCTTGCTGTAGACGTGAGTTCAGAGAATTTGAATATACCAAGTGATTGACCCTTATTCACAATCCTTATCACTGATTTAAATGAGAGCTTGGCCCCAGGATGATGAACTTTAGTTCCACTCATTAATTTGTCCTGTAATAGTCTGTGCTGTGCTCTTCCATTTCTCTAGCCAAAATCTTAATAACAAAGACAGATAGAAATATTATCAGATTGTAGATGATGAAAACTAAGTTATCACGGAGTAATACACAGCCCTTATCTTTGCTTCTATCTTCTTCTGGTCTCCTCCAGTATAACAAATGAACAACCCCAAAATATTGACATCCTATGAATATTAATGAATATAAATGAAGTGCAACAAGAAAACATCACCCAAATGGAGAGCCAAATGTATTCAGGCAATGAATTATTAAATGCAGTTGGCAGCAGGTGACTAATGGCAGGGGTGAGGGAGATTGAATGAAGATTGTGAAGTAATGTGGAATATGCTCATATGAAGTGTATATATTAGCTTTACTTAGTCTGCTACTTACAGTGCCTCATATATATTCAAACAGGAAGGTGTGCAGTTGTTCCTCAAGAAAAAAAGCAAGTGACCGGGTTTGATGGGCTAACCATCTTGTGGGCCGAGTTTGTAGAATTGGGCTGCGTGGGCTTGGTTGTTGGAGGTGGCAGTGGTGTGTCTTCCTCCTCCTAGCCATTTTTCCCAGCCTAAAGCTATACAGAGTGAAAAGTTTGCTAGCTTAGCTAGCAGACCATAGTTACAGTTGCTAAGGCAGGATTAGACAGAGGTTTTCTTTTCAGCAGTTCCATTTTAATCAGATGGCAAATGAAACACTAATAACAATAAGCCAATTTTAGATTTACTTCTTTTCTTATATGAGTTTTAATTTTAAAAAATAGTATTTTACTCAAAGGTGGATGTACCGCCCACACCAGTCACTGGCTATTACTGGCTATGCATCTGGTCATTTTGGAGGTTACAGTTTGTGCTTCTGTTTAATTGTGTAGCAACATGGTTATTTACCCAATACTCCTAAAACTAAAACCACCTCAAACAAACCACAACAAAAATGATCAGGGATAAATAAACATACACATATGATTGTTATATACAATCTGGTAGGGAAAACATACGCAACATAAAATGTTTATACACAAGTCAACCAGTGAGAAACAGGTGGTGCAAGGTGTGGGAGAGTGC
The DNA here is from genome assembly GCF_001640805.2 of Lates calcarifer. Classification (NCBI taxonomy): domain Eukaryota; kingdom Metazoa; phylum Chordata; class Actinopteri; family Centropomidae; genus Lates; species Lates calcarifer. The sequence goes on from NW_026117565.1 coordinate 12,093, forward strand.
AAGAAGTGCTGAAATAAATATCAAGTGGGTAGTGTGATGAGTGACATATTATTATATATAGACACATTATATACAGTACATACAGTGGGTGGTGGTTATGTACAGCACATACATATATACACATCTATGTATAGTATATAAAGCCTGATTGTAATATTACTGAGTTATTGCACAGGGACTATTTCTAATGTAACATGACTGAATAACCATACATCATTATGATGGCATGTAAAAAAAAACAAAACAAAAAAAAAAAGCACAAAGCAGCAAAGACTACACCTACCCATGATCACAGAGTTAGAGCACCACTTTAAAGTGAGTAATGGTGTGTGGGATGGTCTGTTCAGTTTCTTAGGTTTGATTAACTCTAACTCTAACTAAGGAATTATAGTATTTTGCCATTTTAGAAAAAGTATTTCATGAAAGCGTGATGGTTATTGTGATATTGTAATATCACTAGCTGCAATAATCAAAAATCTTATACTGTCACATCCCAATGTGGCACCATGTGGTATAAAACCACAGTCTAATAACTTATTTCTCTTAGTGGGAGTAGTGTGGAACTCAGTATCTACACTGTCAAGTGTAAACTCTAATACTTTAATTGCCATGTTTGAGTCTGTCTGTGTGTAGTTTCACTCAGGCAAAAGACAATGAGTCAGTTGTGCAGTACAGCTCTCAGCACACCTCAAATGTCCATGGCGCCAAAACAGTAGGTTTTCCCTCTCATGATTTATCATATCTGAAAATAGAGGAATACTGATTTTAGTAAAAACTCAAACGAAGATGAGATTGTTTGGATGACTCTGATGCTGTATAGATGGTTGGTCCCATTGCCACTCCAATCCTCCACCACTACCAGCTGAATCTCTAGGTAGGTGGGTCCAAGCAAGGATGTGAGGGGCACCACAGTGGGCAGCGTATAGGAAATCGGAAGAAAGTCATTTTATTTATTTATTTATTTTCTGTTGTTGCTCTTATCTTTTTGTTGTGGATTACTGGATAATTTTACATTTTCACGTGGAACAAGGGACAGTCATTTTTGATTGAACTGGTAACCACTGATAGGGATTCACAACCAAACTATATGTTATTTAAAGGGGTCAAAAGGCTGGAGACCACTGCTGCTGATAATAATGTAGAATACAACAGGGAAAAACAAGGTAAAAGTTCATTCTGATGTGTATACTTACAGAACTTATAGCATAAGTTACATCATTATACACCACTACTCCATTCATGCTAGTAGAGTTGGTCTCACACTGTACCTAAGAAGTGAAGGATAGCAAACAGAGAACAGGAGAATACGTCTTTTATTAAAGAACTAATGTTTCCTGCTTAAATATTACATCTGCACTGTCAAAGATGTTTAGAATGTGAGTGTGTATATTTGTGTGTGTGTGAAACTGAAACAATTCCGTATGACTATACATCAGATATGCTGGAGCACAGCCTGGAAAAATAATTATACTCACTGGAAGGGACAACTCGTCTATCTCAGTCAGCTATAGCGACGCAGGAAACAGCAGGAAAATGATGTGTTAGATCAGAATTACAAGATATTTATTTAACATAATTATTTAACCTCTTAAATGCTGCCACACTTATTGATGAGAAAACTTGAAAAAAATGAAATAGATTTGTCATACAGTGTGGGTAAATGATTTTTCTCAGTTGTAAGAAATCCAAGAAAAAGTCTATTTACAAAACTAAACATTTCAGAGGCTACTGCAAAAATAGTAGACTAACCCCACTCTCCAATGCTAATTGTTTACATGAAAGTTTGACATGGAAAGATAATAATCTTTTGTATGGACAATCTCTTTAATCTAGTTTACCGTGCACAATAAAGCTACTGCCCTTATTAATTATAGCTGGGACTAGAAAAACCAGTTCCCTTATTAAAAGAAATAGATTAAAACTGTACCTCCTTGTCATTTTACAAAATTCATGCATGTGCTAGCCGGTTTGTTGACGGAATAAACATGCTGAATCACCTGTCAGTAAGAAGAGGTATCCACAAATACTAGCACTTTAAACAATTAAATAAGTTCTGCTTTTCATCACCACACTAAATTGTTTCGTGTCTGTTTTGTAATGTCTGCTTTTAAAAAAGTTGTACAAGTTAAAGAACTGTCTGTACTAAAGAGCTTAAGCTTTGCAGTAGTTCATTTAGAATCTGATAATATTGGTACGTTGTATTAACAGTAACATGCAAGTGTACTAGGCAGCATTTATAAGCTGTTAGTTCACTCTCTGTTGATTCCTAATGCCAATTCCTTCCCCCACTCTAACCTCCTTCTTATGTGATTTATGCTTCGGTATTTTTGTCTCGCTAAGCTCTTCATTCATTTTTATGGCTGTTTATGATTATGTATCATTACATTGTCTGGGGGATTAGTTCTACCAACAGAATCTTCATTGCTGCTCAGATTCTTTGAAGGCTCCCTAAAACAGCAAGGGGTTTTCTGCCAAATCTAAATGTATAGCCAAGACTCATCAGTTCCTCAATGTTCAGTGCTGCCAACTTAAATGTTAAAATGACACCTCTGAAGAATTTATAGTAGAGAATTCTCAGCTTACCTGGGATGTTGACCTGAACCTCTTGTGCAATGTTTCCCTGATACCAAGTGATTAGAAATACATGGCATTGTAAATGGATGTCCGATTTTTAAAAATGTTTTTTTTTTTGTTGGAAACAACAAACAAGAAGATTCAACAACAACTTCATTGTGTGAAATGCAAAGCTAACAAGGGCCTCCACAGTTTTTCAGTTCTTTGCAGAACTCAACTTTATAAGTTACTTCATAACATGACTACTGCCTCACTTTTGTTGCCATGATTCTAACTCCTACAGTAGCTGTTGCATAGTCATCTTCTTGTCTTTACATTTTCCACCTGTTAGTGTCAGTCAGTCATTGGAAATATTGTCCAGATTCAAGATGATTTAATTGATAATACAGTAGGTATGCAGGCAAGCAATAAAGAGCTTCCCATTGTCAAACATGAAAGAACTGTAGTATCCATATTTGTAGCCCATTCCATTTGGTCCACTGTCTGTCATAAAAAAGGAAGAAAAAACAACTGAGTGGGAAAAGGAAAAATGTGGTTAACTTGCTTCAGAAATCTTTGAACTTCTTCTCAACTTGAACTATCCATGTTCGCTGATGGTGCTCGACTAAAACTGCTGTGCCTGCTTATGAAATCTGCACGAATGCAATCCTCAGTCCTGTTTTTATGAATATGAGGAACATTAATACTACTCCTGCTGTATATGAGCCTGGTAGATGATACTACTACATCCACAGTCTGTACAGAATCTCCACTGAAGCACCAGCTTCATATAACCTTGTCACACAGCATGATTTACTAACATGAAAGAGCATCAAAACCCACGAAAGACAATACCCAATCAAAAGGCAAAAATCACTTTTATAGAGTAATAATGAATATGAACTCCAAACTTTTGAGCAGAGATGAACTGTGTAATTTAAAATGAATTACCTTATAGAGAAATCCCATTGACACTGCCAGTTTCTGTCTAACAAACTTGTCTCTTGACTGTTGGGTTTGGCACAATCAAAGTAGACAATCAAGCAGCGCAGCTTTCCTTGTAAGTTTCCTGTATGATCATTATGTGGGTTGAAGTACTTTAACCACTAGTGCTGTAACAATGACAATGATACTGATATTTTGAGATTTCAAAGTAGTAATAGTTGCATGAGCATAGGTTGATTGTCTTCAGTGGAAGGAGTGTATATCTATAATTTGACCCCAATATTCAATTCATCATCAGTAAGGCTGATCACATGCTAATCAATCAATATGCTGGAGCTTAACAATTCACTATTTGGCAAACAGCAAACCGCACAATGGCAAGAAAGTTTCCTCCAAAAGACAAGCACAAACTTGATATCTTTCAGTTCAGCCTCCTCTCTTCCCATGAAACATTTCGTCTTGCTAAATGAGAGTTTAACATGGGGATGTCTCTGCAGATAATTTATGTAGGAAAAATACTTGTGATTTTACCTTGTAATATTGAGATTTCAGGTTTACTGGGCAGAATAAAAAGAAAAACATCAAATATGATATGAAGTTGCCCATGGCAGTTCACTGGGGTCTTTTTTCAGAGGTAAAAGCTCTCACAAAGAAAAGAAATACTCACTTTCCTTCTGAGCATGTGATTTGGAAAGTGAAAGGTCACATCTTGTGTGAAAGGTGTATGGACCTGCTCCTTAAAAGGGGTCCTCAGGGTCCTTTCAGCCTGAGACATTGTCAATGGATGTTTGTACCCACTTGCAGTTGTATAAATATCAGAAAGGCAAGTGAGTGTTCATTCTTACAGTTACTGTAGATGTAAACAGGGTAAAGATGAATAAACTCAGCTACTCAAAGTACATAAATGTACACAAAGGTTGAACCTAGTGCTGAAGCATGCTCGAGGTGGTACATCACACTGAAATAGATATATACTGGGTAAAAACCTAACCATGTGTCGAAAACTGTGTTAAAGTCATGTACACTTGTGTGAATTAACATTTCTAAGATCATGTGGACAAGCCTGGGAAAGTGCTGGAGATTTTTTATTTTTTATTATTTTTTTTTTTTAAAGAAAAACACTAAGGTGATTGGCTGGGAACAAAATCAAGTATGACTCAACTTTGGTGCTTTCCTGTTTCATCATATTTGGGCCTGTTCCCAGAGTCACCATGACCTGGCATGCTGTGGCAAGAACATCATTAGTAAAGGAATCAGAATAGATAGAAAGGAGAAATTCACCATAGGAAAACATTGCAGTGTAAGACAAGAGACTCCACAGAATCCTAAAGGGTATTAAAGCAGGGGCCCTAGAGATGCCAAGTCAATCTGAACCCATCTCTGACTTGAGTTTAATGGGTTTGCTGTCTGCTGAGAGAACGCAGTGAACTCTTTGGTAATGGATTCTGCTCTTTTCTGGTAGTCTTTGAATATTTTTCTGACTACTGAAGAAACAGACACCACAAGTGTCTCAACACTAACAATGCTGTCAACTGCCAGTATGGCAGTAACCATAACACAGGTAGTTTCCACTTCAGCTGTGCATGTTTCTGTGACTGTTACATCATTGTCTAATAACTGCAGGTATCAGCTCTGTAAACAATGTCTTCTCTGAGACTGACTGAGTGACTGAATGTTGCCAGTTTAACTTTTTTTCCCCCTGTGACCAATCAACCAGTGATAACTTGATCAACTGAGACTTAAAGTTTTACATGAAGCACTTTAAGATGCTCAATCCCTGGTTCTCTATGTGTTTGGCATGTAGAGATACACATATTCACACACATTCACACTCATATACAACCACACTCAGAGATGTACACACAACCACCCACATTCACTCACAGTCATACACAAACTCAGGAGGTAATCAATGTGTTTTATGTTTACTGTTCCATTTGCTGCAAGAACAGGGTTTTAAAAAAAAGAAAAAAAAAAAGAGATATTGTTGATACATTTATTCCGCTTATCGGGAGTCGGGTCACGGTGGCAACAGGGTACTCCAGACATCCATCTCCCTAACAACCTTTTCCAGCTTCTCCTAGGGGATATATAATCTTTCCAGGAAGTTCTGGGTCTACCTCAAGGTTTCCTCCCAATTGGATGAGCCCAGAAAACCTCCAAAGGAAGGTGCCAAGGAGGCGTCCTGACCAGATGCCTCAACTAGCTCCTTTCAACGTGAAGGAGTGGTGGCTCTATTTGGAGCTCCCTCCAGGTGTCCCCACTCCTCACCCTATTTCTAAGGCTGAGCACAGACACCCTGCAGAGGAAACTCATTTCAGCTGCCTGTATCCGTGACCTTGATCTCTCGGTCACTACCCAGATCTCGTGCCAATGGGTAAGGGTTTGAACGTAGATCAACCGGTAAATTGAGAGCTTTGCCTTCTGGCTCAGTTCCCTCTTCACCACAGTGGTCCAACATTACTGCTGACGCTGCAAAAATCCACCCGTCAGTCTCTTGTTCCATCATACCCTCACTTGTTAACATGACCTTGAGATATTTCAACTCCTTCACTAGAGACAGCAATTCACTGTTTTTTCAGACTTAGAGATGCTGACCCTTGTCCCTGCTCAAACATGGGGTTCATTATGGATAAACTGTGACTAGCACAGAAGTCCAGTCACAAAGCAACGCTCAGGTTCAGATCAGGGAGACCGTTCCTCCCAGTCATGCCCCTCCAGGTTTCCCCATCATTGCCCACATGAGTGCTGAAGTTGCCCAGCAGAACTATGGAGTCCCCAGCCAGCACCCTTTCCAGGACACCACCCAGACTCCAAGAAGGCTAAGTGCCTTAATAAAAAACAATGTAATGCAAGAAAAAAAAAAAACACAAAAAATTATGAAATGTTCTGTTACTCTTTATTAAGCAAGCACAGCACATCACAATAATGGCAGTGTGCTGTAACTTGTATTCATAATTTATTCACAAAACTTCCACGTCTTCAGTGTTGTAAATTACAAACTTTTTTTCAGTATTAACACTACAATTACATTTAAAAGAGTCTATACACAAAAAGCCCAGCAATTCTTTTGTAACTGTTATGTTGTACAATATTACATTGTCTTCATAATTTACAATTATTCATCAATCATTTACAATGCAGTGTGTAGCTTAAAGTTAAAGTACTAGAAGTATCTTTCATTTGCGCCTGACAGTCTTAACTCAGGTTGAGGTAGTCCAAGGGTAAATACCTGAGGGCAGACAGGCAGCCCAATGTTGATAACATCAGTTGCAGTATGACCTTTTCCCAGAATGTTTAATTTTGGGGCATCTCCAATGGTAGTGGAGTAATGTGCCTTCTTCTTCTTATCATTTAATACATAAATCTCAATTATTATTATCAAAGCAGTGTAACTTGGGAGGATGATATGTATGCACTATTGCCAACAGTGTGTAAAATATATACCTTGACCAAAATATATACTTTGACCAACTGTTGCTGTAGATCATTAGAGCAATGTGTTCTGTCTGTTTGAGACCTTGCTTGGATACCTTGTCTCAGCATCCAGTAAACTTTATTATGTTTGTCAAAGTTATGCTTTTGACATAATTCAAACTATGGGTAAGCTGAATAAACACAGAAGCTGAAACATCATGACTTGATATAAATTTGTACACTGAAGGGTCAAGGTAATTAGCTGATGAGTAATTTCAGTTTGGACCAAAGTAATGCAATGCCGCTAACAAGACTAAAAGTTTGTTGTTATGGTATACAGTAGTACAGTAGTAGTTACAGTACAGGAACTACTCTACTCTAATTCCAAGGCTAGGATTTATTACAAGCCAACACCATATAACTGTATCTGAAGTATCCATTTAATTTCAGGATAAATCAATTACACAAAAGAGATGGCCCAGCATACAAAGAACACAGACCATGGTAAGTTGTGTGCAAAAGAAGTGGAGTGAGAGAAACATGTATATGTGTGTAGAGGGGTTGAATGTGAGGGTGTATGTGGTTTCATAGCACTGTTACTCTGGGAAAGATATGACCCATTAAAGTTTATGAAGAGCAAGTTAAAGTTGATAAAAAGTCTGCTGAAAAACACAAATACACAGGAACGCTGAATTAATGTTGAATGAATTTTGAATGTACTAAATGTTTCATGGCCCACCAAAATAAGCCATTAATTTTACAATAGACTGCAGTGCACTTCGCCTCACCAAAGCTGAACCATATTGGTAGTCAGACTGTGTTTTGTATCTGTCCATGCCAGTGTTATACTGTAGCACCTTCACAGTTCGAGGTTAGAGCTATGAAAGTGCTACTGTCCCTCCCACTAGTGTATTGCATGAACTGGGGCTGGGGGAGCTGGGTTAATGGTTGAAATAAAGTAAAAACTGTGTTGCCAAATATGAGACGATAACCTTACCTGAGACTGATGGGTTATGTAAGGTCTGATGTTGTTAAGATAGATAGGGAATAGGTTCAGGTTTCAGTCCCAAATGCAACTCTAACACAATGACGTAAGTCCACGAAATAGCAGTTATGATCAATGTTTATACTAACAATGTATCAAATGACAATGTAAAAACAATGTGACAATGTGAAAGAGATAGCTTGCAATGATGGCAAAGAAGCTATAAAGGAAGCTCTAACCTGAATCTGCAGTTCCCCTTGGTTTTACAGAGCTTCAGAGTAAGTTTTTCTCATTGTTTTGTCTGTACTGTTTGAGTTCAATCTCTCTGCTATCATAGTTTTGTTTTTGCTTGCAGGGTGTAAGAGCTTTTTTTCTGTGAAAAAGGAATCAGTGGAACTGATTAACATCTCAGTACATGAGTCTACCACATACAAAACATTGAACAGGCAAGTTGTCCACAATGTCCTTAAACACTGAAATATATCCACAACAGAATGTATTCAGAATGTATTGCCTTTTGTTGTGGACCAGTCAGATACTAAAGCTTTACTTTTCATCCGTTTAGTCTAAACCACAGCTACTGGAAGCACTTGATTGAGATTATTACTGCTAAAGGAAGTATGACCAATTATTAAATACAAGGGTTTGCTTACTTTTTCTACCAGCACTGTTAATGTTAAATGGGTGTGTTCAGTAAAGACATAAGTAATTGTTTGTGTATTGTATTTATAGTGGTTGTTTATAGTTCTGACTTAGATCACATTTCATAATTCTAACAGTTCAGTTGCTTGACTTGGCTTACTAACAGAGGTTGACAATTGTCAATCAGAGCCTCAATTCACTCAGATGCCTCTGGACAAAGATCAGGCTGTGGGCGGAATGATTTTGCAAACAGGACAAAAGCTATGCTAGTCAAAATGTATCAGAATTTTTAATTTCAGCTTTGAATAGACTATGCAAAGAAATGGCACAGATTTCAAAATTAGAATTCTCAGGGGTTAATAACTTTTTGGCAAATGCTATTGAGGAAATGCTGTATTTGAATATTACAGAAATTTCAGCTTAAGGATTGACGTGTGTACATGAATGGTGAGAGAGGATGTACTATAAATCTGCTGATCCATTCATCCATTTTAGGACTGACAGAAGTGTCTGTATGGTACAACGAACATATTTTAAATCTACTCAGTGATCCATTTTAGGATTAACAGACATTTCTATAAATGGTACAGAATATATACTATAAATCTACAGAATATTCTGTTTCAGGGTTGAAGAAAATATCGATAACTTCACTGAAAAGGTACTGGCTATTTTCTGCAAGGACAATACCTGATTTTTTTTATGGATTCTTTTCTCTCAATGTACTTTGTGCTGTTGTAGCTCTGACAAAGCATCAAAGACATCATGACTAATTTACCCAAACAAGCTCTGCCTGCCTATGGCATTTCAGCATTCTCTCACTCTTTGCACCATCAAACATCCTCTGAAGAGCAACACGGCTAGCTAGTGGCTTTGATGGATAGGTGCCTCTCACATTGGCATGAAGACAACAATGCAAGGGGCTTGAGCACTATCTAGAAGAAACCTCTTTTTGTGTATTTGTGTGTGTACGTGTTTCCCAGATTAAGCCTCTGTTTACAGAGCCTTGTCTGTGTGTGTAAGAGCCTGCATCAACATTTAGCTAAGGGAAAAACATCAGAATTTTTGCAATTAAACAAATCCCCAACAGTCATACAAATTCCCACAGAGCTCTGCATGCACTGTCCTTCCCATTTGGCCTTTCTTATCCAGCAGTCCAAGACAATTTTAAAGATTGGGTTTTAATCTTCAATGAAAATCAACAAATTTCATGAAATTTCCAGTGGAGATTATGATAGAGGTTGCTGGGGGTCACTAGTTGTCTCGATTTTTTCTGAGGTGAGGCCAGCACACTGCAAACCCCTGGAATAGGAGGATAGCAGTAGCATCTGTAGCAGATAGAAGGGGATCTTAAGTAATTTGCAGCTTTGTAAGGTGCTAAACAGTTAAATTGTGTTTGTGCTTACTTATCAAAGGCCCACATGAAGGCTTTGCACTGGTGGGAGAGGACATCAGGCTTCTGGTTATGGGAAGCAAGTTGGTAGGTTAGGGTATAGTTAAACCTTCCAAGAAACAGGGCCCACTGAGCCTGACTGGAGTTTTGCCTCTTAGCAGACTGTGCCAAAACAATGCAGCTGTCACAGAACCCAAGTAATTTCATGAACTACATGAATGTCCCAGATATTTCATTTGAAAAATGAAATAAATGCCAATGAGCATTTAGAAGACTGTATTCTGTACACACAATTGCTGATATAGGATATGTGGGGAGTGAGAGCGATACATGTAAAAAAATAACTGTTCCCAGGTCTATTTATGGGCTTAATATAAAAATGTGGGTGCTGGAGGACAAAATGACCAGTATCCACAGGAACTTAGGTGGAGGTACTGCAAGTCTCACTTCATTGCTGTAACCAGTTTCACACTGAGACAGTTACCAACAACATCTTGATGTGTGAGAAAGAAAACTCACTTTGTGTCATTTATTTGGTTTCCCTTTCATTTTACTCATCTGTACAGCATCTGCTTTAACCTAGCAAGGAACCTCGTTCCTGAGACACAACATGATTGCACATTACATTGTTCAGCTAAAATGATTTTTCAGGGCTTTTGGAAAAGTTTAACAAAATAATTTAAACTCCATAACTGATATTTGACTGTGTTTATAGCTGGAGATGTCCTGGTGTTTTACAGGCATGTCTTTTACAATGGTGGTCTATAGGGAAAATGCCATTTGGGCCACTGGGAATTTTGAGAGTAAAAGAGTGAGTGGGGGAAAATTAGCTGCAAGGTTGAGCCTCAGCACTATATTCAGACCTTATAATACATCTATTTTTCAATGCCAAGAATCTTTTGAAGCTCCTCTCCATAACCATTGCAAACGTTCAGTGACCTTCTTGTCACAATAAGGGCAATAAGGTTCATTTGCTGCTTGCCTTCATCTGGTGCCAAATGAAGGTGTGTGGTACATTTCCTTCCTGATTAAAAGACAGACACTGCATTTGTCAGCCAATATACTCCAGTCCTTCTCAACTGAAGTGCATGTGCATGAAGTGATGATCCTGTAAGTTGTTGTGATTCCCTATTTTCCATTGTGTTTTGTCAATCGTTGTTGTGATTATTTTACCATCGTGTTTTCCTACTTGAGTGTTTTGTTGTTGTGTTTCTCTGTTTGATCTGCACTTCATGGCCACCATACTCTTGACATATTGGCCATATAAATGCTAAAAACAGATATGTCTTGCTCCAATTAATACCTGACATACATAGAGAATATCCAGAAAATATGCAGATCCCTATACTTTTTTCTTGTTTTGTCATGTTGTAGCTTTATGCCAAAATGAAATTTCATAAAATATTTGTCTCCACTCAGTCTGCCTAGCCAGACTGAACAGGCAGGGGAGAAGAGCCTTCGAAACGGAGGTGACCAAGAACCTGATGGTCTCTCTGGGTGAGCTCCTGTGTGGAGATGGGAGAGCATTTTTCTTTGTGCCTAATGTTCCTTTTTATTTTATCAGGTAGGTCATGATCGTAAAAGGTTTTACATTCCCCACAACTTACAGTTCATCTTGGAGTGCCGCTGAAAGTGTTTCACTGCTACATTCATGGTTCTTTGCCGTTAATATAACATATATGCAATAAAAGAAATATAATAGCCAGGATAAAAGTAAAGGTATTGGATACAACTGACTGTAGCTGGTAGCTGTAAATGAAGACCTGCTGTATATTAAACTGAGTTATTTTGACATCCAGGATCACACTTCACTGAGAGACTTAATATGAAGAAAATAACATGAGATGATACTATGGCCCAGGGGAATGTTTGTAATTCTGTGTTCACAAAACTTAGGTAAAACAGGTGACAATACACAAACACACATACACATATATGTAGGTTATTGAGGTACAGATTTTCCAAGCCTCTCTCTTACAAAAGATATTCCCTCATTCGGTGTTTTGATGATGGCGGTAGAGAGTGATTTCTAACATGTTGGTCAGGTGTTCAGTTGGGTTGAGATCTAAGGTCATACTCATCAAACAGCTCAATGACCCCTAGTGCCCTGTGGAGAGAAAAATGGAAAGACCTTTCTTTCACCTTTCTTTTTAAAGAAAGTGGTCAAAAGCTGTTTTCACTCAGTTTGCTCTCTTTCCCTCTCCTTTCTTTGATACCCTGATTTTGCTTTCTGGGGTAAATACATGATTCTCAACAGGTGCTCCAGCATCAGTAGACTCTCACCTTGATTAGCTGCACTAAGAATAGTGCAGGGGCAGTTGGGCGCACCTAACATTTCTGTCCATTATGTAAGGTATGAGAGATATTTTTTGAGATGCAAGTTTTAGATGTTGACCTTTGAACACATTTTGTACATTGTATACATATTTTTTAAATGTATTTTACAGTGATCTTTGAATTTAAGGCTAATTAAAGGTTATTTTACTTTACACAGCTTAATGTAAGCAGTTATGGTTTTTTCTGTCATGATGCGGCAGCTGGGGCCGCATCGGGGTGGGTTCAGGGATTATTTTCTGTTGTGTTCTTTTCTCGTTTGCTGCAGGCTGGGAGGCGGAGCCGGAGGTTGAGTTCTCTGAGTAGCGACGACCAGGCACACCTGCGCAGCCTCCCACACCTCATCACTCTCCCTATTTAACCTGCCCTCTGTTTTCCCTTCCTCGCCAGTTCTTCATTGTAGTTCACCACTGATCATGCCATATGCTCCAGGCTGTACTAACTCCTCCTGCTGCTCCCCGGTTCCTCGTCCCTAGTGTGTTTCCACACCGCTGTGCCTCCCTTGGGTTCCTGGCTGTTCCCTCGCCTGCCTTCTACCTGCGCTATTCCCCGGGCTGCGCTCCCAGACCCTGCCAGACCCGCCGCTCTTTTGGCGGCCTCTTTGTGTTCTTCCCCAGCCCTTTTGGCTCCTTGTTTTCTTTGGACAATAAACGCCCTGGTAAATCCGCATCTTTGAGTCCTCCCTTTTTCAGCACCAAGGCGCTTCATAACATTTTCCACATGCCCATGGTTTTTGCCCCACTGAACTCTCAAATGGGCATTCATTAATGGAATGAGAAGTTGAAGCACTGCAATCCTACTATAATGTATCTCTGTGTTGATGCAATATTCTTACTGACACAGTCTGATCATATTCTGCATTGACATGCTCAATCACCTGAAGTACAGTTGTTCTGTTTTCCTTACATATTGGTCTAATGCACGATCATCACAGTCACCAAATATATGCTGTCAACCATATTTACTGATGCCTTTCCCATACAGCTAAATGCAAGTGTCACTGTAATCACTATTCCTACTGAAACACTAGTTGACCAGACTTTGTTATTGAAGCTTTTGCAATGAACCCTCTTTCAGAGTCACTTAGATCTTTGCCTCTAGTCAGCTTGATATAAATTCAGAATCAACCCTGCTCAGCATTTATATACATAACTCAGAGCATGACAGGATGTTAATTACTTAATTGGAAGCATCTGCATTTATTCAGCCTTTTCCTTTAATTTGTCAACCACCTGTGTGTGAATGTGTGGTGTGTGTGTGTGTGTGTGTGTGTATGTGTGTGCGTGCGTGTATTATTTTCTCTATCATTTATTTTTATTTCCTAAAATATTCATTTCCTTTCATTGTTTTTGTCGTTTCATTTTCTCTCATTCTCACCTATTGAATGTTTTTGACACAAGTTGCACAAATTGCTTAAACTGTGTTTGTATTTTTACGAGTCTAATTAATCACTGAATGACATGTATTGGTTTGAGTTAACAATATTACAAGTTAAGTGTGTGGTGTTTTCCACAAACATTTTTGGTTGCTCCCTGGACAGATCCTCACCAGTCTATTGCCAACCACTCACACTCACATTCACAACTATGGGTAATTTTTGAGTCACCAGTTAACTTAATCTACATGTCTTTGGACTGTGGGAAGAAGCCAAAGTACCTGGAGAGAACCCATGCAGATACAGGGAAAACATGCAAACTCCACAAAGAAAAGACCCGGGTGAACCAGGGTTTGACCCAGAACCTTCTTGCTATGAAGCGACAGTGCTAACCACTGCACCACCACACCATCCCTTCATTTCATGTCATTGTTTTTCTTTAAATAGGGCAAACTAGTGTCTTTGTTGGGGGACTACTTTCAACAGTGGAATAATACACACTTGACCACTTGTGCTCTCATGAGTACTGTATCTCTGGCAGCAACAAAGTGTATGTGGGATCTAGTCAAAAAGAGCTACAGTGTGCATGTTTTTGGTAATGAAAGAACGTGTCATCTATTCCCCACTAGTGTGTTTCTAATGGAGTTCTATGGCACAGATGAATAAGATACAGTGTATCTGGCCCTGGATACACACAATACTTACTGGTGGGATACATTAAAGCAACAAAATGTTGAGAGGTGGCCTCTGCAGCCATGAGTGGTAACTACATTTGTGTAGTCCAAGCACTGAGTCCAAGCAGTGTGTGGTTGTCATGCTGGAGCTCTGGAGCACTGTGTATACCCATTCACTGAACTGAAACACAGCTGAACTCAGTTTAGAAATATGATATTTTTAAAGTTTCTGGACACATTAACTCATTGTTCTACATTGTGGGCACAGTAAAATTAGTGAACAAGGTAATGACAGATATTCAGTGTTTACTTTAAATTTTGAAAGCAAGAACACAACTCAAGTTTTCACAGCAATACAAATTCTCACACCCCAAAACAATAATAAAATAAATAAATAAAGTGGGCCAAGCCCAAGATCAACAAAAACAAACAAACAAAAAACTTGTAAGGATACTATGAATATTGCAGCTGATACGTTTGTGCCTAGTATTTCCTGGTCAGAAGGCGGTCTTGTAGAACATGCAGGTCCTGGGGCTTCCTGGTCAGGAGGGGGTCCTGAGGAACTTTAAGGTCCTGGGGGTTCTGGAAGTTCTGAAGACCCCTCTGCTTTGACGCCTGGAGCTCTAAAATATTTTAGAATTGCTTCTGCAAAGACAAAGCTCCTTAAGTTACCAAGCAAAATAGATCATAAGCACTTATTCTTACTTTATAATTGCAGTGATGTTGCACTAATAAAGAAATTCATAATCTGTTTTTTACAGTGTCCCTTTAAAGCATGTAGTTACAAAGTTGTCACTTTAAAGAGGTTTCTGCATTCATTTACACATTGTACTTGTTAAAGTAATAAAACAAAGATCAATGAGTGATGACCACTATTTGATTTAGTAGGAATGTGTATATTTCACAGGGGATTACAAAGTGGTCAACTTGTATCTAACTGGTGATATGGTCTTAACCTATATTTTTTTCTGTGGGGAGAACTAATAGTCATATAAAGCATAGTTTACATTACACTTACTTCAGTTTGTGATATTATGGTTCTTTTGAATAAAACAAAGCACTACATCAAAAACTTAACTCAGCTGCAGGAATCGAGGCAGTTCATATTAGCAAACTGCATTGTCACAATAAATATTCTAATAAATGTGGCAAAGAGGGAGACTGCAACTAACTCAGTTGAGTTAGCAATATTCGGAACTTATATATGGAACTTTTTATGTTATTTAAGTATTTGTTGTCACTTATTTTTTGATTTTCTATTTATTATTGTTATTGTTGCTATTTTACTGTTCATGCTGTGTGATTTATTGTTGTTTATTGTTGATTGATTGATTGTGAGAAATTCTGCTGGCCGCACAACAATTTGCCCTTCGGGGATAATAAAGATAATTGAATTGAAAACAACACAGTCTTGTTGTTGAACAAATAAGCTTCCGGAGAGCTTTCCTTACTCTACGGCAATCCAATCCACAGCCTCAGAAATTCAATCCAACAGGTGGGGCAGATCTACTTAGAATGCAAAGTCAACTCAGAACCAGACTGCTCAGGCTCTTGATGGACTACATCTTTCCCCAGTAACACACTTCTTGGACATGGACAATCTTGGTGGACTTTTGCTTTGCTTCCTTACTACACCCCCACATTAGTATGCCTGAGTCATCTGTTGTCACACAGCCCTTGATTGGACAGTCTGTTAGTGGGCCTGTACCACCTCTCAGGACACAGCCCTTGATTGGACAGTCACACAGGATCTTGACTTTGGGAAATATATTTCCATCACAGGATTTCCTCCACCACCACATATCACCAAGCTAAGACTTCACAGGGGACATGTTTTCCCAGATTTGAATGTCTTGTAGCTTTCAGTGACTCCCTGTTAGGGACAGAGATGCTCCTACCAAATGGTGCATGTGAGAAAGGAAGAGATAATGATGGAGTTAGTAACACTTAAAGTGAATACTGGGAAACCACTGAGTTGAAATACACATAAAATAACTATGATAAGACACAATGTGATAGATGAATGGGAAAATGTTGCTTAAGTCATGGTTCTTGGATATAACCAAGTCAAGTACAACAATAGCCAAGACCTTCCCCTCATACTGTCTTCTACACATCTTATCTAGAGGTAGCAGAAGAATTCATTGGGTGTGGGTGATAGACATAATTTAGTGGCAAGTGCATGTTAAATATTTTTCCTCATTCCCAGGTTGTTCAGTGCTTGACTGCAAATTCAAACACTTGCACTGAGCTTGAGCTGAAAGTCCTGTGTTTTTATTTGTGTTATTTTGTACAAAATGTTTTAGGTGGACTGTTATCTAGTTACATGTATGTACCCATGTTGGCATCAGTGGGAACTCCTTTGATTTTCAGCATTACACCTTGTTATTACTATGCCTCTTGGGTGGTGAAACAGTAAAGACTTTTTAAAGACCTGTTCTACTATCAAAATAACACCCCAGAGGCATAATTATGACATACTGTATTGCTGAAAATCATAAATTGATACTTCAGTAAGACCTGGACTGAATGTGTTCTGTGCCATTGCACTATAAGTATAGTGGTCGATGTTATATTTAACTGAAGGTTTTTGGTGGACCGTTGTTACATTGTTATGATTGCTTGCAGGCAGATTGTTATGAACTCTAGTATAGGACCCCAATGCAGAGAACACACACACAGGTAGGTACCAACAGATGGCTCTTTAATGAGGCACCGATGAAAAACACAGGAACAATAGGCAGGCAGCGTGGCAGGCGACTGGCTGACTAAAGAAAGTACTGAAGACACGAGGAACAGAAAACGCTGCCACTGGAGAACACAGGTAGCCACAGAGAACAGGAGAATCCAAACACAGGTAGCGCTGAGAGCTTGCACACTGGATACAGCAAGGAATACTCTGGCAAAGGGCTGGGGTGAAGGCCGGGCTTAAGAAGGCGAAGGGAGAACGAGTGGAGTGGAAACAGGTGTGTGTAATCAGCCAACAGGAGGAGACAGCCACACCCCTAGCAACACACCAGCTCTGCAACCAAACAGAAAAAAGGGAAGGGGGAACAGAGAGAAAAAGCACAACACAAAGACAAACTAACCCAAACCATAACAGTACCCCCCCTCAACGGACGCCTCCTGGCGGCCTACCAGGCTTGTCGGGATGCCTGGTGTAAAAGTCATTAATGAGTTCAGGGTCCAGGATGAGTGAGCGAGTGATCCAGGAACGTTCCTCTGGCCCGTACCCCTCCCAGTCCACCAGGTATTGAAAGCCCCGACCCCGCTTCCGCACATCCAACAGCTGCCGGACAGTGAACGCAGGGTGGTCATCGATGATCCGGGGGGGTGGAGGGGGTTCGGCCGGAGGGCACAGAGGACTGGTGGAGACAGGCTTGAGCAGGGAGACATGAAAAGACGGGTGGATATTGAGGGAGGGGGGCAACTGGAGTCTCACCACACTGGGGTTGATGATGCGGTCGATAGTGTATGGGCCGATGTATCTGGGGGAGAGTTTGCGGGAGTCAGACCTGAGAGGAAGATCACGGGTGGAAAGCCAGACCTTCTGGCCGGGTTGATACAGGGGAGCAGGAGTGCGGTGACGATCAGCCAACCTCTGGTTCCGAGCCGCAGTACGGGCTAGAGCTGCTTGGGCTTCACGCCAGACTTGGCGGGCACGCTGGAGGTGCGCCTGCACCGAGGGAACTGCCACTTCGGTCTCCTGAGCAGGGAAGAGGGGAGGCTGAAAGCCATTAGCAGCCATAAAAGGAGACATACCTGTGGCTGAGCTGACCAGGGAGTTGTGAGCGTATTCGATCCAGGGAAGGTGGGAAGACCAGGAGACTGGGTGATTAGAGGCAACACAGCGAAGGGCTGCCTCCAGATCCTGGTTGGCCCGCTCAGTCTGGCCATTAGTCTGGGGATGGTAACCAGAGGATAGACTGGCTGTAGCCCCCACAGCTCGGCAAAAAGCCTGCCAAACTCTGGAGGAAAACTGAGGTCCTCTGTCGGAGACGATGTCCTGGGGGATTCCATGAAGCCTGAACACATGCTGAATGAGTAGATTAGCAGTCTCTAGGGCAGAGGGAAGTTTAGAGAGCGGGATAAAATGGACAGACTTGGAGAATCGGTCAATAACAGTGAGAATGGTGTTGTTACCATCAGATGGTGGCAGTCCAGTGACGAAGTCCACGGCAATGTGAGACCAGGGACGATGGGGTATGGGAAGAGGGCGTAGGAGACCAGCAGGAGCACGATGAGAAGACTTGTTCCGGGCACAGACTGAGCAGGCAGAGACGAACTCCTTAGTGTCAGCGGACATGGAGGGCCACCAGAAACGCTGACGAAGCAGAGCCAGGGTCCGGTGAAACCCAGGATGGCATGCCACCTTGGAGGAGTGCCCCCACTGGAGCACAGGGGAACGGACAGGCTCTGGGACAAACAGGCGGTTGGGAGGACCACCCTCCGGGGTAGGATGATCAGACAGGGCCTCCTGGACCAGCTGCTCAATCTCCCACCTGGCAGCTCCCACCACACAGGAGGAAGGCAGAATGGTGTCCACCGCAGGACCTTCAACGGGGGAAGAGAACTGGCGAGAGAGGGCATCAGGCTTGGCGTTCCTGGAGCCTGGCCGGTAGGTGAGGGTGAAGTTAAATCGGCCCAGGAACAAAGCCCACCGAGCCTGACGGGAGTTGAGTCTGCGGGCAGAACGGAGGTAAGACAGGTTTTTATGGTCAGTCCAAACAATAAAAGGGTGTGTAGAACCCTCCAGCCAGTGCCTCCACTCCTGGAGGGCCAGCACCACTGCCAGCAGCTCCCGATTCCCCACATCATAGTTCCTCTCCGCAGGTGTGAGACGGCGGGAGAAGAACGCACAGGGGTGGAGTTTCTGGTCAGAGGTGGACCGTTGAGACAGGACCGCTCCCACACCAGAGTCCGAGGCATCAACCTCTACAACAAACTGGACAGAGGGATCAGGGTGACACAACACGGGAGCAGAGGAAAATAAACTCTTTAACTTAGTAAAAGCGGCCTCAGCCGCAGGGGACCAAACAAAAGGTGATTTGACAGAGGTTAACTTAGTAAGAGGTGCAGCCACTCTACTGTAATCGCGAATGAATCTGCGGTAGAAATTAGCGAACCCAAGATACCGCTGTAGTTGCTTCCTGTCGGTGGGAGTGGGCCATTCAACCACTGCCTTAATCTTGGCAGGGTCAGACCTGACCTGCCCTTTTTCCACCACAAAGCCCAGGAAACTGACTGAGGGGACATGAAACTCACACTTCTCGGCTTTAACAAAAAGACGGTTCTCCAAAAGTCTTTGCAAAACTAGCCGGACGTGTTGTACATGTTCATCAGGGGTGCGGGAGAAAATCAAAATGTCATCCAGGTAGACAAAAACAAACCGGTTGAGCATATCACGGAGGACATCGTTGATGAGACATTGGAAGACAGCAGGTGCGTTGGTTAACCCAAAAGGCATGACAAGGTACTCAAAATGACCGAGAGGAGTGTTGAATCCGGTCTTCCATTCATCCCCCTCCTTGATCCGCACCAAGTGGTAAGCATTACGTAGATCCAACTTGGTGAAGATGGTGGCCTGGTGGAGGGAAGCGAAGGCAGAATCGATCAGGGGAAGAGGGTACTTATTCTTAACAGTGATCTCATTAAGTCCCCTGTAGTCTACACAGGGCCGAAGAGTCTTGTCCTTCTTTTCTACAAAAAAAAAACCTGCTCCCAAGGGCGAAGAGGAAGGACGGATGAGACCTGCCGCCAGAGAGTCAGAGATGTAGGTCTCCATAGCCTCCCTTTCAGGCTTGGAGAGGTTATAGAGCTTGCTGGATGGATAGGGGGCTCCAGGGAGCAGATCAATACTGCAGTCATAAGGTCTATGAGGAGGCAGAGATTGAGCCCGGTCCCTGCTGAACACCTCCTGGAGGTCATGATACTGCTGGGGAACTGAGGAAAGATCTATGGGTTTAGGGGTTCCAGGAGCTGAGATGGTGGTGGGAATGGCCGAGTGGAGACAGTGGGAGTGACAAAATAAACTCCAATTAGTAATGGATAGAGTGGACCAGTCTATGTGTGGGTTGTGGAGCTTGAGCCAGGGAAGGCCTAAAACCAAAGAAGAAGATGGTGAGGGGATTATGAAAAAGGAAATATCTTCTCGATGATTGCCAGAGAGGAGCAGGGACACAGGAATAGTTCGGAGAGTGACATGGGCCAGAAGGCGACCATCGAGGGCAAAAACGTCCTTGGGTTCAGGAAGGGGTTCCGAGGGGATGTCAAAACGGGAAACAATACCAGAGTCTATGAAATTGTCGTCCGAACCAGAGTCCACTAGGACAGGGAGAGGAATGCCCTCTTTAGACCAGGAAACAGTCCCTTTCAGAGAAAAACGTTTGGAGGATGGGGGAACAGCAGAAGTTCGGCTCACCAACGTTCCCCTAGAGGTTGATGAGCCAAATCTTTTGGTCGTAAGGGACAGAGAGCGAGGACATGACCCTCACCACCACAGTAGAGGCACAGTCTCTGGAGGAAGCGGCGTTGACGTTCAGTGGGGGTGAGTCTCATCCTCCCCAACTGCATAGGCTCCTCTCTGCAGGGGGAGGAAGAGGCAGCTGGGGGAGATGTACAGGCAGAAGGTGGCTCCGGAGGAGGGCAAGGTACCATGGGACCAGAGGGTCGAGGGGACTTTGATCGAAGGGAAGGGGCCCTAATTCTGACTGCCCTTTCCCTGCGTCTCTCGCTAAGGCGATTGTCCAAACGGATAGCCAAGGAGATTAGCTCCTCCAGAGAAGAGGTCTCATCCCGAGAAGCAAGTTCATCTTTGAGTTCCTCACTGAGCCCTCGCAGAAATAACCCTTGTAAAGCCCCTTCATCCCACCCACACTCGGCAGCGAGAATGCGGAAATCTACTGAATAAGCAGCTACCGTGAGAGATCCCTGACGTAGGGAGAGTAGCCGGTTACCAGCTACCTTGCCCCGGAGTGGGTGGTCGAAAACTCTACGGAACTCACAGCAAAAAGAATGGTATGTTTGCCAAGCAGGTGAGTTAGCATTAGCTGTGGCTACTGCCCATGCTGACGCCTTCCCTGAAAGTAAGCTGCTAACAAAAGCGATCTTGGACCTGTCGGTTGAGTAGGATAAGGGCTGCTGGTCAAAAACTAATGAACACTGGTGGAGAAACTGACTACAAGACCCTACTTCTCCTGAATACCTGACCGGAGTGGGGATAAAGGGCTCACGAGGAAGGCTGGGCAGGGTAGGAGAAGTAGTCGGGGCTGGAGGATGGACTGGTGGAGCCGAAGAGGGAACAGGAGCCGCCAGAGAGGTAAGCTGCGTGGAGACCTGGTCCAGGCGGGCGTCGAGTTGGGTCATGCTGGAGGCCAGGCAGAGCAGCTTGTCCGTGATATCCTTCAGAGCATCCTCATGTTGGCCCACCCGTGCTCCTTGAGAGGTGAGAGCGAGTTTTACCCTCTCAATCTCTGCGGGGTCCATGCTTGGCCAGAGTATTCTGTTATGAACTCTAGTATAGGACCCCAATGCAGAGAACACACACACAGGTAGGTACCAACAGATGGCTCTTTAATGAGGCACCGATGAAAAACACAGGAACAATAGGCAGGCAGCGTGGCAGGCGACTGGCTGACTAAAGAAAGTACTGAAGACACGAGGAACAGAAAACGCTGCCACTGGAGAACACAGGTAGCCACAGAGAACAGGAGAATCCAAACACAGGTAGCGCTGAGAGCTTGCACACTGGATACAGCAAGGAATACTCTGGCAAAGGGCTGGGGTGAAGGCCGGGCTTAAGAAGGCGAAGGGAGAACGAGTGGAGTGGAAACAGGTGTGTGTAATCAGCCAACAGGAGGAGACAGCCACACCCCTAGCAACACACCAGCTCTGCAACCAAACAGAAAAAAGGGAAGGGGGAACAGAGAGAAAAAGCACAACACAAAGACAAACTAACCCAAACCATAACACAGATGTGCTTCACCCACACTGGGAAATTGTTAGATTATTGTTCTCTATAAATGCAAAAGAATTAAATATGCATGCTGGGCATACTGGAGGCCTGTTGTAACACCACTGGATGGACAGGCCCCTCCCCCAAAATACTTTTCTTTTAAGGCTAATTAATTCTGAAAAACTCACTGTACACAGACTGACAACACCTGCTACCCTGGGAACATAATAAGGCCACAAACAACCATCAGTGCAACACTCGATAAGACAGTAGTTACACTGGTACTCACTCACAATGCATGGAAGTGTCATTGAGAAAAAGGTACACAAACTGCATTAAAAGAAAAGCATTTCAATCAGTGTGACATTAGATGGATGGAATTAATTTAGCTAATTAATTCACTCAAGTGAAACTAATGATGGACGGCAGCTGAATTTACACTGCACTACAAACAGTCCACCACTAAAAATCGCCAGTTACCTCTCAATCCTTCCACTGCCTGTCCGGCTTGTTGACATTAGCAAGGAACCATCATGTTAAGTAAAGAATTTGTAGTAACAACGAAATCACCCACTCCACCCACCCACAACCACAAGTAATGACAATCAGTTGAGAAAGTCAGTGATCTTAGCATTGTACAACATCTTTGCAGCACTGAAATAAAGTTTTTTTTAGGCAGTTTTTACACAACTTATATGTGTGCACATGAGGGATGACAGGTTAAGAAGGGGGATGCCATCCAATCATCCCCCCATTAAATTTGCCTATCAAATATATACATTATGCATTTTCATAGTTCTTGGTCTTTAAGACTAATTGACATTTTGCATGTGAGTGCTGTGGTTGTACTTGTGATGGAGCTGCCTAAGAAGAGCATGACCCTGGTTTTCCCAGGGCGTTTCTGTGTGGAGTCTGCATGTCCTCCCTGTGCCTGTGTGGGTTCTCTCTGGGTACTCCAGCTTCCTCCCCCCATCCAAAGACATGCAGGTTAGGTTAACTGGTGACTCTAAATTGCCCATAGGAGTGACTGTGAGTGTGATTGGTTGTTTGTCTCTATATGTTGGCCCTGTGATGGACTGGCAGTCTGTCCAGGGTGTACCCTGCCTCTGGCCCACTGTCAGCTGGGATTGGCACCCCCCCCATGACCCTTAACAGATAAGCCGTACCGATGATGAATGAATGAATAAATGAATGGAAGTGACGCTGGTTGCTGCCCGTGGTTTTAATTTTGGCCGATTGAGCTACTTTGATGAGAAAAAAATGTTTGAATCTGTAAACTGCCATGTGCTGCTGTATTTATTTTGTTTCTCAGTAACATGGTGAAGAACTACTTAATTACTTAATCATATTTATATGAAGGTTTTAAACTGAATATTTCTACAAATTCTTCTTTCTCCCACGTTCTCTTTCCCATCTAAATGTTGGAGTTGCACTAGTTACAACAGTAAAAAAAATGATAAAAAAAGATTTAGTGTGATAAAGAGGTTACATCAACAAATTTATATGGTCATAGCATTGCATTTGTTTTGTATTGTTCTACTATAATATTGTTACAAAAATATGATACTGAGACAGAGCAGTGGAAATGTTTCCAGTACTTGGTGGAGGTGTGAATCAGACTCAGTATTTCTTTATTGAACTAGTACACCCCAGAACTTAGTTTGGAGTGTGTGTGCAGTTTGAATCAAGGTTTACACCAAACATGTATTTGTGTGCTTGGCTGACTACCCGATTAACAGCCATTTGTTTAAATCAAACAGAATATTCACGTGGTGTTCTTTATTCCATCTGCAAATACAACTTAAAAGCCAGTGAATCTTAATCCTCTGTCTTTTGCCTTCTGTTTGTCTAAAGGGAAATTTCTCTGAAGCCATTTGGTATGAACAGGCTGATTACAAACACAGACGAAATTATTGATTTTTATTCATCAAAGCCTTTCCAGAAAAACTATAGTCCCCAGTTTGTGTGAACTTACACGGATGGGATTGTGTGTACCTAGGCCAAGCCTTTTCAGGTCCATTTACAACATTTTGTGAAGGAGCAACACTGACAAATGAGGACTTTATAATCATAGTAATATTATTCATATGTTATAATGGTTTTAGGTTAGAAACACATGCAACTTAAAGTACAGTATCAAATGCTAAAAGTCTCCAGTCTGTTCCTGTCAAAATTTACACTGTCTTCTTTAAAAAAAAAAAAAAATGTGTAAAAATAAATAAGTTATAAAAGTTATACCACTAACGTTGGTTCTGTAGGGGCCCACAGCTAATCATACCCCTGGGTCACAGGGACAAGCTAGTGTCTCCCTGAACACACAGAGGCTAATCTAATTGTTATCAAACTGAAATACAATATTGGCCAAAATATGTGATTCTTTTCTGGAAATTACAATCATCCTAACAAGACAGTCTATTGCATTGTTGAAGGAACAGAGCATTACTGTGATTAGTGAATGTAATTATTATGTACCAACTCGAGCATAACATTTTTTTTTTTCCCTTTTCTGTTTTCAACCAGTCAACCAACAGGAGTTAGATCAAACAGATTGTCCGACATGGGCTGCACAATGTGTTGTTGATTTGGGATAAGTGCTTGTCAACTCCTCTGTAAGCTTCTGCAACCTACTGACAGCCCTCCTCTCACCAGAGCTGCAGAGGCATTTACAGGTATCTTCACAAATTCAGTTACTGCCTTTGAATATTTTCCACTGTATATGGTAAACATACAACCTCTTCACTCAGTTTATTGTGATGTTGACTTAACTTTAAATTGATAAAATTGCCATTTTTGCCCATCAACCTACACTCAGAAACCCATTACAATGAAGGGAAAACATGTGTTTTGGTCATTTATTAGTTGATTTGTCATTTATTCTGTATAGTCCAGATTCTGTGATGATTTATTTTGTGGATCAACTTTTTCATGCACTTCTGTCTCTCCCAGGCCTCCATATGAACCCTGTGGACATCTCCACTTGTATTTGGTTTGCTATCACGCACACTTCTCTGCAGAAGCCTGCAGAGTGTAAATTGTAATTATCACCTTGCAGGCCAGAAATACTCACAAAAACCCTGCAGTGTAAAACATCTGAGGCTTCAATTTTTCAGACAAGCGCGTGTTAACACACCTTTGAGAGCTTGCTAAGAGGATCAAAAATAAATGTGTTCCACAGTGTGCATTTCTGCACAAATAAATGCCATTATTAAGGGTCACTGTTCAGCCACAACATTAAAAGCAATTACTAGTTTGATGTTATGACTGAATGGTATGTGTGTGTGTGTTGAAAGCCACCAACTGATTTATAAACAGCAGGTAAGAAAGCAGTCAGTGGTTTGCACTCATAGGTCAGGCAGTGAACAAACTGAGCTGATGATGAAACTAAATGTACCAACTCTCCTCTGCTTCCTGCAACACCAGTGTGTATTTGTCATGTTTTGCCCCTATTTATAGACATCAGAATATTACAGAACACCTCTCAGCCCAATTCATCAATCCAACACCACTGTTAACTACACATTACTGTAGAGGTGAATACATATCCCTTTGAAATAATGTCAACAACACTGAACCTAATAACATTCACAATTATAGTATTTATTGCTTTCTCTCCCCTCCACTCTCCTCTTGTTTTTTGACATGTCAACACAAGTGCAGAGGACCAAAACCCACTGTGCTCACAGTTATGAGCAACACCAGCTATTTGTCATGTTTCTTTTCCTCCTGAAAACAAACATTTTTTTTTTAAAATATTTGTATGGAATAAATATTTGTGAGAACCCACTATTTGTTCTGAATACTAGATTCAGATTTGGCTCCACCAACTACTAAATACACACAGCAAATGTGCAACACTGATAGAATAACAAGTAAAATGGAAAAAAAAAACCAACAAAAAAAAAACATTTGAGCTGATCACTTCCTAGCGAGTAGAGGCATTTAAAGGAGCATTAAAAATTGTATGTTATTTAGTTTAAAGCAGGGATGTCTGGAGTACATTTATCTATAAATTAGTATGAGTGATTCTTACAGTATCTCTTGACTGAAGCTGCTTTATACTGAAGGTGAAAAGTCTCTGCCTTGGTTCAGTGATACTGAAGCCAACTGAAGGCAACAAGACACATCTGCAAAAATCTGGAAAATCTGCAGCCTCTGATTTGAGAAGTGCCAGCCAAAGTGCAGTGCCACTATGCACGACTGATTGAATTACATGCAAATGACACCCACCTGCTGACTACAACTAACTATAACCCCATACAATACTAAATCATACTGGTCTAATATGATCATTATGCTTTTGTTTAAGTGGGAGATGTTGGATTACAGCAGCCCATCAGTCTTGTGTATCTCTGCCTCCTTTGTCTTTTAAGCATGTGATTTCAGTGTATGATATGACTATTTATGATGTGGGAAACAGTAAAATTGATGCAGTCGCATAAACAGCCTCTATTTCTATCATCACTGTACACATCTGCCTCTGGCAGCATGTGTGTTAAGGTCATGCTGCTGTGCACTATCCAGACAAAATTCTTTCTAAATGGGAAAGAAATTGTGAGCACACAGTAAAATCATCCTGATTCAAACCACTATATAGTATCAGTTCATTTTGTTAATCTTTCCTGCCACTACTTTCACAGTATAGACACACATGCACAGATGAAGGAAATTACATTAAGCATTCAATACTCAAACTCTCTCTGGTCACCTTACACCTCTATCTCTCTTCCTGTCTCTTTCATCCTCTCACTCCATCTCTATTTCACCCCCTCTTCTCCATACTCACACAGTAGTGGGATGAGATGTTTTGCCCCTACATACCATTTTGATGTACTGTGAAATAACTGCTGGTCAGGCTTAGGCACAGCTGCAGATGAATACAAATTGAGGGAGAAGCGATGGGTGGTTCAAGGTCACATTTCAGAATGTTGTTTCAGTGTTGATCCAGTAATAAAAGAAGGGACCTGGACTACAGAGTTGAATGAATGCTCCCCACCCATCCACTGGTCCTCTGGTCACAGCTCAATTG
The DNA here is from genome assembly GCF_001640805.2 of Lates calcarifer. NCBI lineage: Eukaryota > Metazoa > Chordata > Actinopteri > Centropomidae > Lates > Lates calcarifer. The sequence goes on from NW_026117565.1 coordinate 39,391, forward strand.
TCACTCTCACTTCATGCTGTCAGCGCTGTACCTCTGCTACTCAGATATTGCTATCCAAACTATGACAAACCCAAATGCAACCGAGGGCTTTTCAGTTTTTCTGTTTTCTGTTTATCCCTATAACGCCAAACGTATCATATTTGATACATGAGTTTTCCAGCCCTCCACATGAGCAGTGTGATATTTTTTTCCCTGAAAAACCTGATGTATACGATCAGATACATGCAATGCACAGATAATCCAACAGGGGGTAGTAATTTACTCATTGGAGGGCTTTCCAGTGACACTACAAGATTGACATGACTCAGGAGTTGGACAGCAGCAGTTTTTGAAGAGGAACTTTGCCAAATTTGAAAAGGTTAAGGTAAGAAAAACTTAAAATTTTAACATTAAAATTTTTACTGAAACATCAATAGGAACAGTTACTGGGTTGATGAAATGTGAAAATACTTACAATTTCATAATCCATGTTTTAGTAAAACCATGTTGAAAATGACGTATCAAATTTGATACAGCAGGTATATAAGGTCACGTAACTCTAAATCAGTCAATTGTCATTTTATTGAATTTCATGGATTATATATAACATCAAGCAACATACACTATCTCCAAAACCTCTATATTCAAAATCTCTTAAAACCCGCTCAGTTTCTCCCGGGTCGTTTTCGCGGCAGAGCCGTACTTTGGCGGCCGTATCCTTTGTGAGCGTCATTTTCATTGCGCGCGTTACAGTGCTCTCGCAGCACACACGGACTGATCAGCTGTTTTCAGATTACTATCTCGGCACATTATTGAAGTGCGAATCGGTGCTAGATTAGATCTCTAAATGCTAAGGACACAAACTGAAACTGTTTTCAAGCCTACCACCATGCAAAATAAAAAGGTCGTGAATGAAAATGTTATGAAATTACATAAGTGCAATGAATGTTTTCCAGACTTTTACCAGACAGTTCCACTGGTGAATTTCTCATTACTGCACTTTTTAAATTTCAAATTTGTTAGATTTGTTTGTCTTTTATTATGTTTTTGTTTGTTCAGGAAAAAAGAATATTTGAGCATTGTGACCTGATGTATCAAATATGATACAAATTGAAATTCATATATGGAAAATTATATATATATATATTTTTTATTTGTTTGTTCAGAGGGACCAATAAAGGCTCCACATTCAAAGAATTGGAATTTTCTGTCAATTATTTAATGGTTCAGGCTTTACAGGGATGTCTGTTCACAATCTGGTTATAACACATACTGAATTGATGGCAAGGCCCTGATAGCAATGGTTAATGAGCAGGTAATTATTGATCTGAAAAAGACATACTTTGGGAGCTTAGGGTTGACGGGTGGAATGGGTGAGCCACACTGCCAGGCAAGCACAAAATATTTTTGCAGTGCAATCCTATAGATATTTTATAGAGACTAAGAATGATCTTCTGGTCAGTTCAAGCTGTAGTTTTTGGAGACTGTGGCACTAACTTGAGTCAGGAAAAGGTTCCTTCCTTTTTCTGGTGCCAAAATAATTCCATTTGCCCTCAACTAGACCATTTGCCCTCACACCTCACAAATAAGACCTGTATGGACTTGTATAGACACTCTAGACATGCTGTAGTTTGACTCAATGATGCCATTATCTCCCTGCTTCAGCAAACCCTTTCTTGTGTGGACCAAGCAGGCAGCACTGTGGGAATCATGTTCTTTGACTTCTCTAGTGCCTTTAACACAATCCAACCTTTATGGTCGAGAAAGATGCTCCAGGGGATGCAGGTAGACAGACAGACCACAGTTTGTAATGATATTCCATCCTGGTCATACCAGGTCACCAGTTCAGATACACTAACATCAGAGTAAACAAACAGGAGAAATTCACCAATAGAAAACCATCTTAGTGGAAAATAGGTAAAGATATTTCAGAATGACTAGGAGTATTAAGCCAGGAGTCCAAGAAGCTCCAAGTCAGTCTGAACCCAAGTTCGGCTCAAGCTTATTGGGGTTGCTGCCTGAGGCAGTGAGCTAATAAGATAAGTGAAATATAGAGCTGTCATAGCCCTGTAGCAACCGTTTCTTGTCCTGTAGTGTGTCAGCTGTGGTATGCTGAGCTGTCTCTGTGAAGAGGTCTAGGACGGGCAGGGAGCTGATCAGATAAAAGTTGCTCTGGAGATAGCAAATGCATGCATTGCTAAGGAGCCCACGGGACAGCGACATTGGCCAAAGTGTAAATGAGTTTAAGAAAGGCATGTAAATATATTAAAATTAAGTAGTAGATTGAATAGTGTATATAAAACTGCAAAGGTTTAACATTATGTGTTGAGGCAATTTAGGCCTGGGGTGTGTTAGAGAGAGGAAAACAGGTGCATGTGTGTAAGGGAGACACAGTGTGTGTGTGTGAGTGTGTGTGAGTGTGTGTGTGTGTGTAAGAGAGATGGAAAAAAAGGGAAAATGTGTGTGTGTGTGTGTGTGTATATAAGGGAGAGTGTGTGTAAAGGAGAAGGGAGATTCTTGGATGAATAGATAAACAGCCTTAAATGATTCTTGCTATTAAAAACATAATAGTACGATGAATTAAAGGCACAATAGTTAATGGATGAGGAAAAAATAAAATAATTGCACCAAAACACTACAGTAGAGGGGGAGATATAGACTGAACCTCCTGTTCTCAGGTCCAGTGTTTCCTGTACATTCCTCTTTGTGTGGTGGCCCACCTCAATATCAACACTGACTGCCACATACTGGTTATATATTTTATCATTTACGATCTTGCTGAATTACTCCACACACCCACACACATAGAGATCAGCAGGGCAGGGCTCCGGCTACGGTAAACCAGTTAAAGTTATGATAGCTCGAGTTAATAAAATCAATAAATAAATAATCAATAATAATGTAACAATAGTAATAAAAACTGAAAGGTCAAGAAGTCCTTTATCAAACCACCTGTTCAACAAGCATTTAAAAAAGCAATATTTTCAACAGTTGTTTTACCAGTTTCCCGACATATCTTACATAATCACAGCACTGGTAAAGCTAACAGTGACTTATTACGAACAAGCCAAAAAAAAAGAGTTGTCTTTCTGTAGTCTAACTGATTTGAATTTGGCAAATTCCTGTAAACTTTTCTGGCTGAGACAAATCAGCCTCCTCCTCTCTTTCTCTATCAGCAGTACCTGCAGGCAGTTACTCATAGCAGCAGCAGAAGGAGAAGGACAGGGGACAGGAAAAGGACTGATACTGACTGATGTCTGTGTTTTTCATTCTTTATAAACTTCACTCAGTATTTTGATGTCTGGAATATTTTTTATTTTACTGACATCTTAGATCTCTTTCCAGTGAGATACTAAGTTTCTAGTGATTTTTACTATTGTGAACATTACTGTTACTGCTCTAGAAATAGTAGTTGTAGTACAAGCTTCATCTCCCCCCACATTAAAGTCAAACTTAAAGGTTCTGTATGGAGAAATCCGAAAACCCTTGTTTGCCAGTAGAATAAAATTTGTTTACTGACACCTTTGCAGTAATGTTATCCACTCAACAACAGTTTGCTACTGATCAACGTTAGCATGCAAGCTAATGTTAGAAAACATTAGCCAGCTAAAATCACACTGTCACATTAAATTTCACAGGCTTTGCAGTTATGTCAACAGTCACATAAAGGTCATTCAAATAAGTCAAATGCCCTGCTGATGTTAACCCTAATTTTCCCCTGACGTTGGTACAATTCACGTTTGGCCAAACGAGGCCGGCTCTACGCAGGGGCAAGAGGGGGCAGCGCCCCCTCAAATAAATGTCTTGCCCACTCAAATCAAAATTTTAGAAGTTGAGAAAGCACATTTTTACTATACTCACAAAATTAATACATTACAAGTTGACAAAATTATCTGCAGTACCGGAAAAAACGCCGAAAAGGGACACGAAGACGATATAGTATCAGCTTCTTCTCATCTCTCTGTCCCTCAGCTGTGTGTGTATTCACAGGCTGGTCAGCGCGCGCGCACACACACACACCTCCCCTCAGTCCTCAGTAAACATCCAATCACTGTTAGCATGCAAATGAGCAAAGACGTAGCCGGACAGTGTGGTGACAGGTTTCAACGCGGCCACGGAGCGGGAAGACTCTGAAGAAGCTGCTGCGTTTTCTTAGTCACAACAAGCACAGAGATGAGTCCACGTCCGCTGCATGTGACAGACTGAAGACAAATGACCGGTGTTTGACAGACCCCTACGTAAAGCCCCGCCCCCGGCTGTAGTTCTGCACTGCTTTGTTTCATTTAATCACAGCGGTTTTTACAAAGTCAGCTTACTTATTTTCCACTCCAGATTCCTGCAGCTCACAAAGAGAAAGTTAATGCTGTGTAATGCATCCGTTTTTCAGAGCTTTTAAAAAGTGTAGTGCTGCTCCTGCCTGTGCTAACAGTAGTAGCAATGATGCTCCTGCTAGTACAGAGACAGCAGCTAGCATAACTAGTACTTTAGCATCAGTAAGTACTGCTTCTCCTGTACCTCCACCAACAAGCGCTGCCCCAAAGCAGCCCGCTCAGCTACCCAGTGACTTAAATCATTTAAGTCAATGAAGAGAACATGTTACTATAAGCACAGGGGGAAAAAAGTGCTGGAGTTGCTGGATTTTCTAGGGGCCAGTTGTTTCATAATGGCAGCAGGGTTCATTCTGAAGCTAACAATAGTAGTACATACAGTACCTCTAACTCATTCATGTAGATTAAGAATACTTTAATCTTTAAAATAAAACAACACATTGATATTTATGTCTATTGTTTAATTATAATAAAAGTATTTATCAGAAATACATTTAAGATGGGAAAAAAATATGTTTATGCCTTCCAAAAAGTTTCTCCAGTGATAATGGGACATCCAGTGGCCCTGTATGTCCCATCAGTTACATGCATTAATCCCAAGCCCACAACTGACACAAGCTAAAAGAACAGGATATGAGGTAATACTGTCAGCACCTGAACTTACCATCCATCAGTCTGAAACTGGGTTTGGTCTATCATAACATGTCTATCATAACATGTATGCACGTCATCATGAGTAGAAGGATTTTTCCTCATGGGGATTCCACAGAGTGATCTCACAGTAATCTTGTTTTATCACTGAGTTACCTGTTGGGCCATATTATGCCATGTTTGCTAATCTATGCTTAAGTACAACTTAGCTGTTGCAAAAACATGTAATATTAATTCATTTTGTAGTGACATCAAACCTGGCATCATTCATTTATCAAATCACAGTGGGGGAGGTGTAAATGGACACACACCAGAGACCACATTAGGTTAAAAGTAAGGTCACTAAAAATCATCATCATCAATCATAATCTGGTCCTGCTTTCCCTTCCAGTGGAAAGGAAGCAAAGATAAAGGAGCCTTTCTTTCCAATCCAGATCAGCCACTAGCATGTCAAGGAATTTACGACCAGTTCAAAGGTCAAATTGTGGGCCAGCATAGGAAACAACAATCAAAAACTCAAGGGATGAAAATGACTTCATTCTATACAACAAGACTTTGTCTCTACATGGGATCTTTGACCGTTACCTTCAACATGAAAAGTAACACACCAATAGGTGGTGCTATGACTATACCTGAATATTGGCATGTAGATGTGTTCAGGCCATGACACTTAGCAAATATGTCAAGTTTGGGGCAGATTACACAGTGCATGCGTGAGTTACAACAACTTCCTGTTTAATGGAAAAGCATTGAAATTCACCATGGCACCACAGTAAGGGCGAATATGTTGCCCAGTATTCACTATACCTGAATATTGGCATGTAGATGTGTTCAGGACATGACGCCAAAATGTCAAGTGGATCATGTCAACCTGCTAGTAACAGGATGTCAAAGTCTAAAACATGTCATTTCCTGTATCCAGTCGGTGGCGCTATAACTTTTTGTGAAAATTGACATGTGGGTGTGTTCATGTCGGGACCCTTATCAACACTGTGTGAACAAAGCATGGCTGAGTTACAACAACTTAAATGCAACTTCTTATTTCATGGCGAGTCATCAAAATTTGAGATGCCGCCACGGCCACACCCTTCGACATCGACAAAATCTTTTAATAACCTTTAATCACAAATTAAAATTTAAATGGCTGACTTCCTGTAGGTCTGAGGCCATGCTGTCAACAGACTTTTTGGTGCATCTCGGCATGTTACATCATGCCTGACAAGGGGGTTTTAGGTATGTCCAAGGGGACGCTATGGAGCCATTTTGAGTTTTTGAGCATGTTTAGGCCCTCAAAAATGCACAAAGCGCTCAGGCCCTAAATATGTTAAATTAGTAAATATATTAAAACACACACACACACACACACACACACACACACACACACAGACATATATCTCCAGACTTGTAATAAACAGTTGACTTGTTTTATTTTTTGAGGTACAGTCAAAAAAAACATCAGCCAGCATATCAAGTTAATTAAGACATTTGTTGAGGAAGACATTGGTTGATTTGATACATAAAACATGGGAGGAAGTTATTTTCTTTTGTGGTAATTGTTTCCTTTCTCATGGTCCCTCTCTTTATATTGATGGTTTAGTGCAGCACAATAGGTCTAATCAATGATGGAAATCAATATCTTTTCAATGTCATTTCATTTGCTGTCATTGCTCCAAGGATGATAGGAGAGATGATATAAAACAACAACACTCTTCATTTAAAGAAAATTGAGAAGGAACTACTCTAACCTCTCTCAAGCAAGGACATACATTCCTTATTTCATTTTTTATTAAATTAGAGGTGAAACTTGAGACACCAGTATACGCAGAGGCAAAATAAAATAAGACTTTTCACTCTTTACTGTTCTGTTTTCTTTGACAATGTCTAATCATGTATGTGCTCCCATTGTATTGTAGCTTCCCTCAGTAACAAGTCTACAAGACATCATCTAGTTTCACTGGTAATTTATTAGTGAACAGAACATAGACCACTGCAGGCTGTAGCTAACTACAAAACAACAAACCTGACCTCTCACTTCATTTCGCACTTGTAGACCGACTCCTGCTCCCCAAACCAGCAGGAAGAACAGATTGTCTGCCAGTCATAGGTACTCTAACACAAACCCCTGTCATAAATAGCTGAAATGACTTACAGGCCATATAGCTTCTAAGCTTATAACATGTTCACTGACACCCTGGGAAATCCAATCTGTTACACTAACCCATAGCAGGGGCTAGGGCAGTGACAGGTGCAGGGGATTAGGAGCAGGGTGAGTCCCCTGGGTCACTGGAGGTGGGCTGATGGGGGAACAGGGAGGTGTTTAGAGTTCCTTTAACCCCACTCACTGGTCCTGGTGGAGGAGCTGTGCCCTGGTGAGGACCAGTCTATTTCAGTGCAGGGCAACTGTCCTTCATCTTAGTGGTCGCTGGACCCTGTAAATGATCTCCTCTAGTTGCTACAGGATCCTGCTAAACCCCTCTCAGCTTAGGGAAAATGTCACCCAGTCCATTTCAGTATGGCTGTGCAAATTTAGAAAAAAACATATTTCAATAGCACCTTTCTAAAGAGTCATACAGTCTGATTAGTCAATAAAAAAGAGACCACCACTGATAAATAACAATCAAAATAACAATGAAAGACCTCTCTGTACATTGTTTTCCAATGTCTACTCTTTCTCTTCACCCTTCAATTGGACAATATGTATTTCACTGTTGATGTTAAATCATACTACCCATAGGGCTAACAGAGGGATGGTCAAATTATGCAGGATGGGGACTTTTTGTTCCAACATGGAGTGTGGACTAGTTTCAGAAAAGAAGAAATCTTAATAATGGGAGTGAACTACTGGTAATCAACAACTTCATCAACATCACAGTGAAGTCATGGGTTTTTGAAGATATGGAACACTTAAAAAACAAACATTTTGTCCTTTTAGTTGATGGTGAAAGTTATCAACAAGAATAGCAACTTTTGGAATCGCAGTTGTGACTTGCCACAAGTCTCTGAGCACTGTGTTCCCCTGAGTGTTACTGCCCTGAGGTGAAAATCCCTGCAGGGCTCTGGTTGGTTTGAGCAGCTCAGTCAAAGCAGAGAAGAGAGCCTTCTCACATGAAAATGTAACTTCTGGCAACTAAAACCCCTCTAAGAACACTGGCGAAACACTTCTCTTGCTCACTTCTCCTCCAAATAATCATGTACTCAGTTGTCAGTTCAGTAGGAACACCCAACTAAATGTAGGTAGTAGGAGTACTTGATTAGACTGTGTTAGTTTTGTCTAAGTGTTTGTTTTTATCTTTTATTCATCCATCCGTCCATCATCATACTGCTTATTCTTTGTGGTGGTGGTGGTGGTGGGGTACTCGCATTGTTTTTATTCATGAATGAAATTAAATTTATATTTAATATTTTTTAAATGTTATAAATTGTTGTTTAACATTTTTTTTCCTATAAAGTAAATGCTGTCTTCTTAATTGAACAAAATTACACATCTCTGTGCATTCTTGTGGACATGCCTTTGTTGGTGGGTACCTTTTTGCTTAAATGTAAACTTAACATAAGACTTTTACATCTTCCTTGGGTGAGAGTCCCAAGGTGGTGTAGCTGAACATTTTTTCATTGAAAATCTAAAGCAAGACCTTGTTGAGCCCTCAGTTTTGGGTAGGTACACTCACAAAATCTGGCTCATTTTTAACAACAGTTTCCAGCCATACTAGCAGCGCTGTAAGGCTGTACTTAGGCTCAGCAAGCTTTAAGTTAAATGCTAGTTGGAACAGATGGGATATGAATATGTTCATATGGAGAGGATAAGAGGCATTCAGTGCATCATGAGATGTCCACCAGCAGTCTAGGTCTATAACAGGCAAACCTGAACCAACCCTAACTATAGGTTTTTAACAAAAAGGAATGTTTTAAGCCTACTCTGAAAAGTGGACCAAAACTGTAAGAAGGGTGCAAAGTAGAGGAGCTTGATACCTGAAGGATCTGCCTCCCATTCTATACTTGGAAACTCTATGAACCATCAGTAAACTTTCATTCTGGGAGTGCAATACTCTAGTGGTCTACATTGCTAAAGTAACCATCCATCCATTATCTATACTGCTTATCCTCTGAGGGTTGAGAGGCAGTGGAGCTAATCCCAACCAGTCTATCGCAGGACTGACATATAGAGACACACCTATGGGCAATTTATAGTCACCTATTAACCTAACCTAGGAGGTACCAGAATACCCTGAGGAAACCCACACAGGCGTGGGGAGGACATGCAAACTCCAAACAGAAAAGCCCCACGCAAACGGGTCCAAACCTAGAACGTTGCTGCTAACCACTGCACCACTGTGCTGCCAAAGCAACCAGTTTGTCTTCATCCTTAAGTCTTTTTGCCTCTAAAATCTAAAAATCTGTAAAGCTATGCCCTTACTATACTCTTTATGACTTCCTAACTACCATAAATCTGCTAATAATGTTTTAATATTGTACTGGAGCTGTAGATACATTTTTCATGTTGTTGGTTTGTGTATATTGTAGACATTACACATGAATCTCAGCTTGTTTGTATTCATAAAATATAACAGACCTCATAATAATGTAGTTGGATTTAAACTTTGTATGTAACTGGACCCAGATACATGCCATAATTTATAATCCACTAATGCTTTTTTTTTTTTTTTTTTTATAAATAAAGCTATGAGATATTTACTCTGGATAAAGTAATTTTGCTTAGCCTCTTTGTCAGGCATGTAACTCAGTTTATTTGAATTGTAAGCTTTATTTACTGTTACAAAAAGTCTCAAACTACTGTGTGCAGTATGCAGATTGCATAATGTTAATATCAAGAAAATTATTTTTAATTACTTATTATTTTTAATTTAAGATTCTGAGAAAACAAACATTTCAAAGACACTTCTGAATGAATGAATTGAAATGTAGTTGTACCTTATCCCTATCATGTCTCCTTAATTCCCTGCTGGCTCCAGGAATTATGGAATGGCAGGTACATGGCAGCAGGCCAGCTACCCCTTAAAGTTTCCCAAAAGACACTTCTTAGGCCTGCTCATTGAGCTGTGTGTGTACTGGCTTATTGATCTTTCCCAGGCTTTGAGGAAGAAAGAGAAAAGGAGAGCAAGCTGTGCTGCCACAACAGCAGGATGAGCAGCCATGAAAGAGGAGAGGAAGACCAAAAGCAAAAGACAAAGAGACAGAAACGGGACATACATATGCCAGTTTCTCCTGTGTGGTGCCCATATGTTAGCTAAAGTTCAATTGTTCAGTGATTTGTTACCTTGACCAAGGACTCTCAGTTAACAGACCTTGACTCTTGTGTCTTAATTACTGTGTAAGAACGAAGAGAGTCTTTTAAACACCCAGTGAAAAGCTCTCTTCTCCACAACAATGTCTTACCTTTCAGAATTTACATTCTACTTTTTGGAGAGTTAGTTGATACTATTGGTTCATCACAGCTACAGCTCAACTAGAGCCCTGAAGCTTCACTCAGATACAGCCGTGGGGGCAAATGTGTTGATGATCTGAGGTTCCAGCAGAGACGGTCAAGACCTGCTCAAGCCGACAGCCAAGAAACCCTCCCCAAAAATACCTCAGATCATATTACTTTTTGGTCAATTCCTGGATTTCGATCCCAGTAGAGCTTCTTTTGATACAAGATGGAACTGAGATCTTCAAAGTAAAAAGTTCCACTGAAAAATCTGCAAGACCTTCATGAGTGAAGATGTTTCAAGGCCCTTTTGAAAAGTTTTCAACCTCTAGCAGAATTTTAGGAATTCCTGAGAAAAGGGGAAGTTCACAGCACAGTCAGACAGGTAGAGTATGTTCTATCGATAAAACAAAAAAAGATGGTCAGAAATTTTGCTCTATTCAGTTTTTGTCAACTACTTCACTTAGCAACATCCATACACTAATTTAATTAAATAGCAACTGTATGATTAGACTGTGCACTGTCTGTCTAACAAAAGCAGTTTGGTTTAAACTGAAAAATATAAACATCAGTGCTTACTTTTTCAATATTTAGCCAAAACCACACTCTTCTTGCCTACTTATTTGTTACTGAAAGAAATTGTTGGAGCCAGGAGTTGATTTGCTAAAGTAGGCTCTGTCCAACATTCAAAATCCACCTTCACAGCTCTTCAATTAGCCTGTCATGGCTGTTAAATTTGAAAACAGCTCCACCTAGAAATAGTCACAGCATGTAACAACTCCTTACAACCATTTTCTTATTTTTATATTTCTGTTTGTGCACAGGTTAACCCTTAAAATGTATGTTTTTTTTGTTTTTTTAAAAAAGAAATCTACATGCTGTCGGTCTTTAGTGAGCCTGGCACTTAAATGAGGAAGATAAACCATATATCTGGAATTATATATTGCTTTTCAACCTTTTATACTGTGTTGTTAACAATGATATAGATTTTTAGCATTTGTGAAATGTATATCAAAATCAAGATTTATTGATGTCAAAGTATTCTTTGTATGTTTGGTTTAAAGCATTTTTTAGTGTATTCATGTTTTATACCATCTAATCTGACACACAGGCCACTATACATATCATCATTTACAGGAAAAATATTTTTCTAAGTCTCTATCAGGTTTTGGCAGTTATTGTGGCTTCTTTCCTAATCACAGCAAGATTGACACAGTTGAGGGCAACTGTGAGATTCAATCATCATTCCTAACTTCTCTCAGGACTTGGACAAATCTTAACTGTTATCTCATTCAGAGCGCATGTAGTCTGGGCTAGGTTCATCATTCTCATGCTTCAGTTGTGGCTTTTAAATGATCTCATTCATAAATAGCGCAAAAAAAAATTATTACTCATTATCAGTAGCATGCTCTGCATTTAAACCTGCATCAAGATTTTACATAGTTTCTTCTTTCTCCTCTAAAATATTGAGTAAGGATAAGGGTCACCCTCATCAGCTCAAATTTATTCTACAAGCATGGACATGCCTTTTGCAGCAGAGTTTATGAGACCGCATGAGAGGGGTCTCTAATCTGATCCCTTAACTTCAAATGAGAGCACAAAAAATCTTGTCCGTGATCTCTGCTTATGCAGACATCAGAGTAGATGTCTCTGGGCATGCACAGTGTTTTTAGTTGGAATTAAAGTGTAGTATCAGACTAGTGTCTCAGGAGGTCATAGGCACAGTTATCCAATGGGAGTCCTTTATTGGATGAATCGACACATATTTTTTAGATTTTAGATTTCACTTTGAACACTTTGGAAATTATCACAAATTACATACCCTGTTTATGGCACTCAATTTACTCTATAAGCAGTTCAGTCATCAGCGTAGAAAACATGGTTAAAGTTGAGGAGAAGAGTTTCTGAAAGGTCAGGGCAAGGTTTAGATGAACATGACAACATAGGCAATAGTGTAAGTAGGGTAATGCAGGGGTGGGCATTTAAATTTTGTACAAGGCCATATGAGAGACTGGACAAGTGTGGAGGGGCCGGAACAACAGGATGAATTCAGTTTTGTTTAATATGAATTACAATCTCTCTAGGAAATTGTATTGTTTTTTTTAGCGGCTACTTCGTCACTGGAGAATGTTTGTTCACATATAGGTAGATCCAAAGAGAACCAACATCTTCTGAGCATGTCTCCTCATGTGTGAAAAGTTCTCCTCTTTGAGAGAAGAATAAAAAATCCATCAGTGATACTGACTTCAAGTGCTCTGCCAGTAGTGGAATCAGACTGACATCTCTGGATGTGTAACGCTTGGTAAAAAAAATCCTCTGTTGCGTTTGCAGCTTAGCTAGCAAAGCTTCAGATGTTTGTACCCACTCTGCATTGGCCAAGTTCTTGTATTTCTCAGTGTGTTTAGTCTTGTAATGATGCCTCAAATCGTAATCCTTAAACACGCTATCTGTCCTTCGCAAGCCAAGCATTTACATTTATCTTTGGCCTCAGTAAATAAATAGAAGTCCTTGTCTTGTTCAAAACTCTACATTCTATACTCTATATACTCTATGAGAGGTCCTAGGTAACTTACATCTCCTTAAACATCTGTTAGCTAACACATACCGTGTGTTTGTGCGCATGCACACATGCACACGTGCATGACCAGGCATACATACTTAATTAAAAAAAAAAAAAAATGCCTTCAAAATATAAGTGATGTAGTTGTATTGTGTGCATAATAATACAATTATTTATGTTTGGTTACTGATTTCCCAAAGACCTTATACAGGCTGGTCAAGGGCAGCCAAGGGGCTGAATGTGGCAATGCCCACAGTGCCCAGGTCTGCTCTAATGTATAACTACCGTCTGGAGGGAAAATAAGTAACCG